>NC_056741.1:1851453334-1851753334 GCF_019279795.1 Protopterus annectens
AGGGGAAAACTGTCATATTGTTGTACCCACCAGCTGAGTCAAGGAAAGACCCTGAGTGCTTAAAACGTAAATTTAGAGAAATGTATAACCCCAACACAAATATTGCAATGAAAAGGCACTTATTTTACACAAGGGATCAAAAGCCTGATGAAACGTTTGCACCATACATAACTGACTTGAAAAATAAGGCTAAAATGTGCAGAGTTGGTGATTTGAGGGATGAGTTGATAAAGGACAGACTTGTATGTGGTATTAAAGATGATGCTGTGAGAAAGATTTTAATTTGTGACAGTGATTTAACTTTGAATAAGGCCACTGAGATTTGTCAGATATATGAGCTTACAGAAAAGCACAGGAATATGCTTACAAATGAGAAAGGCATGTTTCCAGTAACTTCTAAGGCTCACGTTCTTAGCATGCAGCACATGGTTAAAAGAAACAGGCCAGGCATAAGCCAGCAAATGTAGCCCCTGCAACACTCACAGGTAAACCCCTGAGCTTTCTAGTAAATTCCAGAGTTCGCCCAGCCTCATTGAAGCATAACAGTGAGTCAGCAAACTCAAAGCAAGGGCCAACATCCAATTTCATTGCCAACTGTCTTAATTGTGGTGGAAGTCATGAATCTAAAAGAGAGAAATGCTTAGCTTTTGGTCAACAATGCCACAAATGTATTAAGTGGAATAATTTCAAAAGATTTTGTAAATCAAAAGCCACATATTCTTTTATTAAAAGAATATGAAGCATAACAGTGAGTCAGCAAACTCAAAGCAAGGGCCAACATCCAATTTCATTGCCAACTGTCTTAATTGTGGTGGAAGTCATGAATCTAAAAGAGAGAAATGCTTAGCTTTTGGTCAACAATGCCACAAATGTAATAAGTGGAATAATTTCAAAAGATTTTGTAAATCAAAAGCCACATATTCTTTTATTAAAAGAAACATTTTAAGAAACGAGTTGAAAACTGCAACCCTACTTTTTATTTTTATGGTGTGTCAGTGCTCAGTGAAACAGTCAATGCAGTAGATTTATGGGCAAAGAATGAAGTATTTTGTATTATCCGGATAAATGGCAAACCCATAGAGTTCAATGTTGATACTGGCACAAAGTGCAATGTTATGTCTGCAGAAACATTTGCTAGAGTATGTGCTGGTGAAAGGTTTGATTTGGCAAGATGTGCTAAGCTTGTTGCTTATGAATGTGAAGAGATTCAGACAGAAGGCTCAGTAATGCTTTCATGTTACTCTGCTGGAAGAAGCTATGACTTATTATTTTATGTGGTCAACAGGTACGTCCAGTCATTATTAGGGCCCAGAGACAGCTTGAAAAAGGGGATGCTTTCATTTAATAAAGAAGTCCACCAAGGCAGCTTAAAAGACCACTAGCTTTCATTTAATAAGGAAGTCCACCATGGCAGCTTAAAAGACCACTATTCTAATTTCACCCAGTCTATTTTTTCTACCTATGCTGATCTTTTCAAAGTCAAACTAGACAAGCTTCCAGTTGTGCACTCCATGAAATTAGACACAGATGTCAGTCCAGTAATCAGGTCAGCCCAAAAATTTCCAATTGCCATGCAGACTAGAGTCAAAGCCAAGCTAGACAAAATAATGTAATAAGGTGTGATTTGTCCAGTAGATGAACTGACTGAGTGGATATCTTCCAGGGTGGTAGCTCATAAGAAAAGCTTAGATGACATCAGAATATGTATAGATCCACGAGATCTGAACAAGGCACTGAAAAGACCTCATCATCTGATGTGTACAGTCAAAGAAGTCACTGCTCTTATGCCAAATGTCACTGTTTTTTCTGTCTTAGATGCAAAGATTTAATTTTGGCAAATTTTTCTTGACAAGAAATCTTTGTTGCTAACCACTTTCAATACTCCATTTGGAAGGTACAGATTTCTGAGAATGCCATTTGTGATAAATTCTGCAAGTGAAGTTTTTCAATGTGCAATGGAGCAATTTTTTCCTGGGTATCCTTGTGCTATTAAAGTAGATGACATACTGGTAGGAGGTAATGGTGAAGGAGAACATGACAGAAACCTCAGAAAAGTTCTGGAAAGGGCACATCAAGTGAATCTTAAGCTATATCCACATAAATGCAAATTCAGGCTATGAGAAGTCACTTACATTGGTCATTTGTTTACCAGTTCAGGCTTACAACCAGACCCTTCTAAGTAAGCAGTCATTCTTGAGATGCCAGCTCCAGACAATTTTTAAGCCTTGCAACATTTTCTTGGCATGGTCAACTACCTAGGCAAGTTCATTCCTGACTTGAGTCAAATATCCGCACCACTCAGAGAGCTAACATGTAAAGCTGCATCCTGGTCATGGTTAGAGCAACACCAGAGAGCATTTGATGTCCTGAAACAGAGAATTGCCATGTCACCTACTCTCAGATACTATGACATCCACAAGCCAGTTCTCTTTCCTGTGATGCTTGGTCTTGGTGCAGTCATTCTAGAAGTGGGTCAACCTGTTGTTTATGCATCCAGAACTCTTACCCAAGATGAAACACAGTATGCTCAGATAGAGAAAGAATGTTTGGCAATTGTGTTCGTATGGTCCAAGTTCCATGATTATGTTTATGTTAGACCTATCCAGATCGAAACAGATCACCAACCTCTGGTCACTATTTTGAGAAAGCCTATGCATACAGATCCAGCCAGATTGCAGCACATGATGTTGATTGCAAAAGTATCACTTCAATCTTGTCTACAAGAAAGGCAAACATCTTTATCTTGCTGATACAGTATCCAGATCACCCAGAAATATCACTGAACAGCACGAGAATGAACACCTGGATTTTGAAGTCATGGTAGTGAGAAATTTTTCTTCCACACACCTTGATGAGCTTAGAGATCATACAGCTGCAGATTCAGTTTTACAGAAGCTCAACTACTTCCTCAAACAAGGATGGGGGTTAAAACAATCTAGTTTACCTTCTGAATTGCAACTTTATTTTTCATAGGTTTGTAAAGCTGGATGGTTGTTTCCTGGCCAGGGAAACAACCCATACAGCCTTAAGGCTATTGTAGCTGTGAGGAATTTGAACATCTGCTGTCATTCACTGGTAAGTCAACTTATACAACTCTACTTTACAATTATAGCACTGTCAATAATTCACCATTTTCTGGAGCTTCCTCATTTCCCCACAATTGTGCAATCATGAAGTTAGTATATATAAATAAATAGCATGTGTAGGGATTTCACCCATATGGGAGGTATAAGGGGCTTTCTGTTTTCACGCATCAGTTATACTACTAATTTTCTTCATCAGGTTGAAGCTTCATCTAACTGTGTTCATCTGGTTGAAGCTTTGAGCCATAGTTATGTGAGGAAACATAGAAGCACTTGCTTGAGCACAATCTTCCTGGTACAGATATAGTCATAGCTGTGATTATTTTGTTTCATGAAAATGGCACTCATTTTTGCCTTTATTACACTAATGATAACACTGTATTTTATATATATATATATATATATATATATATATATATATATATATATATATATATATATATATGGGTTCTGGGCGTTTGCTCGAATGAGCAAACAACTGAAACCCAAACAGCCGGGCATACTTACGTGAAAGTGATTTTCACCGAAGAAGCACTTTCGCATACGTATGCCTATTGCCGAGGCTGTACTATGGTGTGGGTAAGGGAAATTTCCCTTTTACCCACTGTAGAATGGTCTCGGAGGAAGAATATTAAAGTAGGGGGGTGTGGGGGGCACAGGGTGGTGAAGCCCCCCTGCTAAAATATAAATGTAGTGTTTTATTTTTTTTTGTAGCACGCTTTAACAAAAGCGCTTTTTCAATAAAAGCGCTTTCGTTAAAGTGTGTTCGGTTATTATGGATTCGGACATTTGCTCATTTGAGCAAACGTCCTAGATCCATTTATATATGTATATATATATATATATATATATATATATATCAAGCAATGCAAAATACGTGTAGAGTAGTATGTTATTAAGCTCAACAGGAAACTGAAGCAATGAATATGGGAGCATCTTTGTGTGGCGAAAAACAATAAGCAGGATAAAGTTTTTTGTAAAACTTTATTGGTAGACAGTGATTTTAAATGCTTTAAATTCATGATGCCAGATATCCCTTTTTAAAACTACAAGAGGAAGACATTTAAATTATTTCCTAGAATACAGTAAATCTAAGCAGGCCTGTCCTTAGCTCACATGGAGCCTTAAGCAAAGGGGTCACTGGTGCCCTGCTTCTCCCACACATGGATAAGTATATGTTTATACTTGTTATATAGATATGCATGTATACATATATTTACATATATACATACATAATAAATACACACACACACACACACACACACACACACACACACACACACACACACACACACACACACACACACACACACACACTTTTTTATCTTTGCCTTCAGTTGTCGTTTGTGGTGTATCATTTCCTCAGTCCCTCAGTCAAGCAACCCACTTGTGTTATCAGCCGGAGAAACATGTAAGGCTTTTACCCTTTCACATTTCCATAGCGGAATATTTTTTACAGCAACATGAAATGTTGCAGTACAGTCTGATCTATGTATGCATGCATGTATGTCATCATCATCAGCCCCCTTTTTCCCATTTTTTTCTACATGGGGTCAGGTTATCGTGTTAACTGTCTCCATCTCCCTTGATTCAGTGCCACACTCCTGCTTCTTCAACACTCATGCCTCACTGCTGCAGATCTTTTACACAATCCATCCACCTCTTTGCTGGATGTCCTTGTTTCCTCTTACCTTCTTCTTGTCTGTCCCAAATCTTCTTCAGCAGCTTGTCTGCTGTTTTTTCTGCACATGTATGAACCACCACAATCTGTTCTCTTTGATCTTTTTCTGCAACTGGAGCTACTTTGGCTTCGGGTCTTATTTCCTCTTTTCTTCATCTTTCCCACAGTGCGCATCCTACCACCCTTCTCAGGTACTTCATTTGTATCAGCTCTAGCTTCTTCATCTTCTCTGCCTTTACTGCCTAGGCTTCTTACCCATACAGTAGTACTGGTCACACCACTTTCTTGTACACCTTACTTTTCAACTTGTTTGGCATTCTTCTGTCATAGACTACACCTGATACTCTATGCCAGTTAGCTGCAGTCCCTCTGATTTTAGCTTTGACCTCTTCTTTCAGACTTACTTTCTCTTCAACCATGCCTCCAAGATACTTGAAGCTATTTACCTGTTCCACTATCTTCCCTTCTATCTCAATTCTCATCTTCTTCTGATTTCTCTTATTTGATGCCATTACCACTGTCTTATCTGTGCTTAGTTTCATTCCATGTGCTTTCAGTTTTGTATTTCATTCCCCTATCATTTGCTGAAGTTCCTGCTCAGAGTCTGGGTGTAATGTCACATTGTCTGCATATAGTATCTTTATTGATCTGTCCCCACCAACCTGTTTGCTAATGTAGTCCATCACCAGTATGAATATCAGTGGGCTCAGAGCTGAACCCTGGGGTGCACCCACTCTCACTGAGATCCCCTCTGTGAGACTGAACACAATCCATACTTGAGTCATTGGGTCCTTGTATATAGCCTGTACCAATTCTACCAATGTTTCTGGGACTTTGAACCACCGCAGTACTGTCCAGATCAGCTTTCTTGGGACCTTCTCATATGCTTTCTCCAAGTCTAGGAATGCCCAGTTGGACTCTTTCCTCATCTCTAGCTTCTTCTCAACTATCTGTCTCACTACAAACATTGGGTCAGTTGTGCTGCATCCTGATCTGAATGTGAACTGCTCATCTCCCTTCTTACATTCTACTACTCTGCATATCCATTTATCAATCACTCTTTTCAGAACTTTCATGCAATATAATAGGAGTCTGATGCCTCTGTACTACCCACAGTTGTAGGTATGCATGTATGTATGTATTTATTTTAATTTGTCTTCGTTGACTGGTAAAGTCTGACTGGGCAAAGCCCATTTTCAGAGGAGGCCCTGGGAGAAAAACTCTTTCAGATACATTTAAGGTACTCATGACAAAACATTTTTTTACAAATATGCATTACATAAATCTTAAGAAATCTGGATTGAAATGGGTAAATGCTCTGTGGTGACACTATACAAGATAAACTAATATGTCTTCTGTGGTTAAATTATACATGATGTTAAATTCCAAGTATAAAAAATTTAGCATGCAGACAGTTAATGTGCAGTATATCTCACAAGCAGACATTAGATATGACTTATAAAACTTGGGTACGGAGGGTTACAGTACAGATGTTAGGAATAAATAAAATTGAAGTAAGGAGTTTAAAACATTAGTCAGTGAGTAGGTGATAGTTAAAGCTAGAAGAGGGAGTGATGCATTGATGAGTCAAGGATAGTGGCATAAGAAATTTAGGTTACATACTGACGTAGATCCTGGTTATGAAAGAGCGGTAGAGAGTATTTGAAGGAGATGAATAAAGTGAGAGGGTCAGAAAGCAATTGGAATGTAAAGTGAGGATTAAAATAGGAAGGTGAATGAGGAGGAGTGGTAGAAAGGTTTGTTGTTTAAAAGGAGATAGAAGTTCTAAAGGGAATAAAGGATATGAGCTGACAAAGGAAAATAAGATTTCCGCAGGTGAGGAGCATTTGCATGGCCACATGTGGTTTTGGTGTTGTTTTAGTAAGGGTTGAAAGCAGAAAGTTTCATGGTTTGTTTTAGGGACATTGGGGTGGTGTTCCTGAATTTAGATACATAATGGGAGTATAGGGAGTTGCCTACTGTGTAATTAGATGTTGTGATTACTAAGAGTTTACTAAAGGAATATCTTGTAATGTTTCTCCTGACCTGGGAGGCCCTTTACTTCAGAAAGTAATTAGTTTATAACTAGTGCTGAGCAATTAGCATAGAATCACAAAGTAAAACAAGTTTTCTTTCAGTTACTGAAAGCAGACACCAAGGAGTGAAGCTGGTGGAGGAAGTAACTGGTTTAGGCAATGTAATCTGGTGCTCAGGTGAATGGGCAGTAACCAATTAGGTCAGCAGTCCTTAGATAATAAGGACTAGTCCCTTGGGGGATGTCACAGATTAACAGGTGCCTGGTCTGATTAATACATTTCAGAGATAGCTGCATTGTCTGTACAGTTCAAAACCAGAAAAATGGGAAAATAAATTGTATGACAAAATAGCCATTTTAGATTTCCATTCAGGAAGGTTGATGACAGTGGTCCCATACCACTCCATTTATATTTATTTGTCAAGTACATTATTAGCATTTATTTACAAAAAGTGGACAAAACAAAATACATTACAGACCTAGCTAACACCTAGCAATAACATGGCAACAATTTTTAAAATTACAACAAAACACTGAATGGACAGTTCATGTATTTGTTTCTCTGCATGCACTAATTCACCCCATCCAAATTGCAGTGTTTGTAATTGATATATTCAAAACCTGTAAATCTGCCAACATACAGAAATTAGGTACACACTTCAAAGTTTTTGAGATATGGCCAAACCAAGGGACAACTGATTATAATTAACTGCTGTACAGTATCACAATATTAATAAGCATCTCTTCTTTTTCAAATAGCCTTGTGGCTAATCATAAGATAATCATAATGGATACGAAATAACAGTAATTGATAAGCAAAAAAGTTTTGTATGGGGTTGGCATATTGGTTAAAGTATTTACCTCACAGACACAAGGTACAGGAACATTTGAAATGGAAAATTGGCTAAGCTTAAACTGGTCCACAAGGGCAGCTAGCATAATACTAATGTATGAACCATAAAGCTATTATTTTATTAGTGTCATTCTAAGGGGATCCAGTATCTGTCTGCCTGGGACGACATGATCGACAGACCTCGATGCTTTGTCAGAGACAGCCTGCATCTTTCAGCCCTGGGATTCTGGGTACTGGCTAAGGCTCTTTCCACCCCTATAGTGCCTTTTTTAGGCCGTGTTCCAAAGACCAAAATTTCACTGTAACAGATACAAAAATTTCACTTTGAGGGTCATACTGCTCAGTGCTACAAGTCTAAATCTCAAGATGTACTTGCTCAAAGCTCTCCTCAAAATGGAGAATGTCGACATCTGTGCTGTAACGGAGACCTGGTTTAAAGAGGCAGAAAGCACCCCTGTGCTCCCAGGCTACAACTCATTCCATACCTTTTGGCCCCAGAATACAGCCAGAAGCTTCAAAGGTGGTGGTGTCACCATATTCTTAAAGATACGCACGCCTCTAGACTGGTAGCCCAGCACAATGCATCCGAGATAATTCAGGTACAACTAACACTGGGCAAGATGGCAGTACAAGTCATAGCCTGCTACAGAACCCCAAACATGTCCCTAGACTCTCACTCCAAGTTCCGATGCACCCTGGAATCTATCAAGGTCCAACCCAGTACTCTCATACTGGGTGATTTCAACTACCCTTCCATCAACTAGGAAAACTATTCAAGTACCAATGTACAGGCCCAACATTTTCTGGAATTTATCAATTCCGGTGCCCTGGACCAGCTCATTCTGACCCCCACTAGAGGAAGCAACATCCTCGACTTGGTTATCACCAACATGGGAGACTGTTGCTCCACATCTATAGTCAGTTCCTCCCTGGTTAAATCTGACCACATACTGATCACCGTGGAAATCTCCATCTCACCTACACACCCCGCTAAGGTGACCACCCTGAAAAACCTCTCTAAAGCTGACTTTGGGCTCCTAAAAACAAAGGTGGCTAACTTCTCGGCACCCATGCCAATGGAAAATAGCTGCATGACTGCTGAATCATACACCAATGCACTGTACAAGCATGTACATAAATGCATGGACCTTGCCATACCAAATAGAACTAAGATGCTCTCCTCCAAAAAAAGGAATCCAGTCTGGTGGTCCCCAGCCATCAGTAAACTGTACAACTTAAGGAAGAAACTGTTGCAGAAAAAGATTAAGTCACAAGACTGAAAAACCTCCCTTATCAGTCTCAACAAAAAGCTGAGATCCCTTATCAAATCCTCTAAAGTCAGCTATGAAGGCAGAATTGCAGCTGACACCAAAAACAACCACAAAGCTTTCTATAGCTATATCAGAAACCTCAAAGGCAATACCCAGATTTGCTCTGAGTTATTGCGCAATGGTACCTCCTATACTGAGCCAACAGATACAGCTAACATACTGGTAGACAGATTCAGTGCCAACTTTACCCCTCTCTCCCCTTCCAAGAGCCCTATAACAATACTAGGAGAAACCCTGATACCCACCATTTCTGTGGCACAGGTAAAAACCTCATTGCCCAAAGCCAAGTATACAGTGTCCATGAAACCTGATAATATCCCTGGCTGAGTCCTACATGAACTACAAAATGAACTGGAACCACATCTGTGTGCCCTGTTCAATCACAGCCTTACCTCAGACTATGTCTCTAATGAATGGTGCACTGCTACAGTCATCCCAGTCCGTAAAGGGGGAGCAACTACAGACCCTGGGAACTATCGCCTCACTAGCCTGATGAGTCTGGTATGCAAAACTATGCACCACATCTTCATGGACCTGCTTAACAAAGATAAAGGCTATCTCCAAACTCTTGACCCCACACAGTTTGGCTTTGTCAAGGGCAGATCCTGCCTGTTGAACCTGGTTGACTTCTTCAAGGCAGTCACCAAGGCTGTGGATGAGGTAAGGCAGTGCATACAGCCTACCTCAACCTGGCCAAGGCCTTTGAAACCATTCCCCCACTCAGGTATCATTGAAAAACTCACCAAATTAGGCATCAATCCTTACATCACTAGGTGGGTTGCAAATTGGCTCACAGACAGGACCCACAGAGTGAAAGCTGCGGATTCCAAGTCACACTGTCAACCAGTCATGAGTGGAGTCCCACAGGGCTCGGTCCTGGGCCCTCTCCTGTTTGGCATCTACTTTTCAGAAGTCCAGGCTAACACAGAAGGACTTTGGCTGATCAATTTCACTGATGACTGCAAACTAGGAGTCATTATCAACTCCCCAAGTGATGCAGACATCCTACAAAAGGGCTTCTCTGAGACCTACGACTGGTGTTGGAACCATGGCATGAAGCTTAATGCCAATAATGCATTATCATCCCATGATGGGAGCCCACTGAACACTGAAGGGGCTATATGAGATCTGGGCACCCAGGTTGACAGCCACCTCACCTTCGACCACCACATTGCCACTGTGGTCAGAAAGTCCTTCTATGTGGCACATCTTATAACCAAAGGTTTCGCATCCAGGAAGAAAGAGGTCATCATCCCTCTCTATTCATCCCTCATTAGACCAGTCATCAAATATAACACCCCATTTGGTTGTGGCACATCTTATAACCAAAGGTTTCACATCCAGGAAGAAAGAGGTCATCATCCCTCTCTATTCATCCCTCATTAGACCAATCATCGAATATAACGCTCCATTTGGCATGTACCTGACCAGACACCTACAACAGCTGGAGAGGCCACAAAAGTACATCACAAAAAGGATCCTAGGCCTTAAACACATATCCTACATGGACAGATTCAAGAAACTTCAGTTGTTCTCATTCCCTTATCGTCTTTTTAGAGCTGAACTCTGCTTGACTTACAAAGCCATGTCCAACCCAGCCCTACTTGAAATGCTACACCTAAAGAAATCCCAACCCCCCCCCCTGTGCCACATGCTTCTGAAATTACAACCTCATTACCACAATTAACAGAACATGCTGGAGGGACAGGTTCATCTCCCAAAGACTGCCCATACTCTGGAATAAGGTTCCCATTAATGTCAAGCAGAGCACCTTGCTGGCCCTCTTCAAAAGAAATCTTAATGAGTGGATGGGTAACAGAAAGTTCACTCCAGGGATCATTCCAGTTGCCCTATTGGATAGTGGCACTGTGAACTAACAATGGGTGGCATGGTGCCTGGGAATTTTTTTTGGCTAGGCTTGTAAAGGCTCTAAGGCCATTAGCCTAGTACACACCTATGAGCCTATGAACCTGGATTGCAAACATTTCTGCAAACCTGCTTCATATGTTGCTTTAGGATACAATCCGTACTATTAATCTAGCCTTACTGTAAACGTGTCTTTTTAAAAAGCCAGCAGTTTGTAGGTCAGCTACCCAGGGCATACTGGCTAAAAACCTTGATGTCAGATTACCATATATCAACACCTTAAAGATGGCATATATACTCGCTTCTACAGTTGCAGGAAGATCTACAAAGTAGCTACTGAGGAAGGCAATAGGTACTTCTCCAGATTTTGTAAATGTTAATCGTTTGCATTTTCAGGCTATCTCTGCTCTTGTTTGATTGCAATTATGATGTTGCTGCTGAATAAAGAACTTTTTTGAACAGTAAGGACATCCGTTTAACTTAGTAGTAGCCTTTAACTTAATAGAAATAATCTCCTACTACTGGCCTTTGGACAAGCTACATGAAAGAACATGAAAAGGTGCAGTTCTTGACTAGAAAATTCAAAAGATGTTTTTCACAGATTACTTTGAATTAACTTCTGCTTTATCAGTAAGGCATTGTATTATGCAGGTCTGTCTGAAAGGTTATGACTCAAAGTCAGTATTAGGAGTTTAATACTAGAAAATAAACAACCATAGCAAAATAAATGTGACAGATATACAGTATTATACAGTGCCTTCCAAAATCATAGGGATAAGCTGTCCTTGACAGTCAGAATAGCTCTGAATAACATGGTTTGAAGACATGATTTAAAACCATGGACAGCACACCAGCAGTGCAAGGCTATACTGCTTTCCATACATTTAGATCAGCTACTACACAAACATACTGGAAACACTCACCATCCAACCCAATGCCATATTCATGGGTGACTTTAATTACCCAGCTATTAACTGGAAATGATATATGACATCAAATGTGCAGACACAGAGATTCCTGGATTTTGTAAACACAAATGTTCTGGATCATATAGTCAATATGTTGACCAAGGTGCAACCATACTGGATCTCATCCTGAAAAATATGGGATAGCACTGCACACTCCCTAGTGTAATGTTTTCTTTGGCAAGGTCACACCACAAAACAGTCTTCTTTGAAGTAAAAATAAAACCCAGGGCCCCAGCTAAACCTGGAATGTTCAGAAACAACTCTAAGGCTAACTTCATACTATTAAGTGATAACCTGGCAAAATTTCAAGCCCCATAAACCCTGAGAACACTGCAGCCTACACAGAACTGTTCACTGAAACCTTATACAAGCATGTTAAAAGCTGTATAGATGTAATTGCACCCACCAGGAAGAAATACAAAACGTAACTCAAAAACAAGCCACCCTGGGGGATTCACAACATCAACAGGCTGTATAACAGAAGAAAATCATGCCAAACATAAAGAGACAGCACCCAGCAGGATAAAAACAGTCTCATTAAACTTAAACAGATCAGAGGATAAATAACATCTACTAAAGCCATATTTCAGGTAAGTTTGGCTTCTAAGGCTAAGGACAACCACAAGGCATTCTTTAGATATGTCCACATCTTCAAAGGCAATACACAATTCTGTGCTGAGCTCATTGGTAATGGAGCCACCTATATTGAGCCAGAAGATGTAGCAAACCTAGTGGCAGACAAATTCAGCTCTAACTTTGCCCCTCTCCCCCCAGCCTCCACTCAGGAAATACCATCAAATATAACTACCCCTATTATCACTAGGGAACAGATCCTCAATGCTCTCTTCTTTAAGGCCATGAACACTGCATCAAAGTGTCCAGATGATATTTCAGGATACTCTCTAAATAGCATGAAACATGACCTATCAGGCCCTCTGCAATTGCTATTTAAATGTAGCCTCCAAACAGGCTTTGTGCCTTATGAATGCAGAACAGCAACACTCATCCCTCTGCACAAAGGTTGGCCATTTACAGACCCGGGAAACTACAGACCCACAAGTCTCACTAGTCTTATATGGAAAGTCATGGAAAGAATTAGCGTGGAAATGATGAATAATTACATAGGAAACTTGCAAACACTGAAGCCATCCCAATTTGGTTTTGTCAAGAGCAGGTCATACCTACTCAATCTGGTGGACTTCTTTGAGAAGATTACCAAAGCAATTGATGAGGACAGAATGGTTCACACTGCCTGCCTTGACCTGGGCAAGGCATTTGCCACAATACCTTACTTGGGCATTGTGGAAATTGTTGACAAACCCAAGAGGTTAGTTATAAACCCTTATGTCACCCGATGGATAGCCAGCTGGCTCACAGACAGGACCCAGGAAGTTAGACTTGAGAAGTTCACCTCTATAAAGAGGCCAGTCACAAGTAGAATCCTTCAGGGATCAGTCCTGGGACCACTTTTTTTTGGCATTTACTTTTCTGAAGTGAAGGCCAATGTTAAGGGTCTCTGCTGACTTCATTTGCAGATGATTGCAAATTAGGAGCAGTCATAGAATCCCCCACCAACATTAATGTTCTTTGGGAAGGGCTGACAGACAAATAACATGTCTCAGAGCTGGGGGCTAAAACTAAATGCCAAGAAATGCATACTAGTATCCTTTGAGAAGTCATCTGGCCCTCATAACTATCATTCTGACAACACACTCCTAAGAACTGACCCAGTAGTCAGAGACTTGGGGACACACACAGCAATCTAGCCTTTGACAATCACATGTCTATAATAGTGAGGACGTTGTTCTATGTTATGCAACTTATAAGCAAAGGTATGGCATCTAGGTCCAAGGAAGTCATTATTCCTCTGTACTCGGCATTCATCAGACTTGTGACTGAGTACAGTGCCCACTTTGGTATGTACCTAACCAGCCACATCCAAAAACTGGAATGTCTACATTGGTCCCTCATTAAGAAAATATAAGCCATAAGTAACATGTCCTATGCAGACCACCTCAAAGCACTATACTTATATTCTTTCTCCTACATGCTGTTGAGGTGAGATCTATACCTGGCACAGAAGGCATTGTCAGAGCCTACCCTGATGAATCTTCTACATATCTGCAAAATAAACAGTACTAGAATTAACTGTTCTAAAGACCTAAATCTCACCTGTGATATAAACAGGACCTGCTGGGCAGACAGGCATGTATCCAAGAGATACCCCTTCTCTGCAACAGGTTCCCCACCCATATGAAGCAGAGTTCTTCCCTAAATCAATTCAAGACTAACTTGGACAATTGGTTGGAGAACAATTAATTCATCCCTGGTTTGGCACCTATGTCTGTAATGGACACACACAGCGTGTTAATGGTTCATCTCCTAGGCCCAAGCTCGTAAATGTTTTATCTCCCAAGCTCTTGCTTGCACTCATCAAGGGTATACCAGAACTTGAAATAAATGGCAAATCCAGTACTAAAGGATGAAAATAATAATTTATTAGCTCAACACACTCATAAGCACTTTTGTCCACTTAGCAAGACTTCATTAGAAAAAAAATTGTCACAAATGCCTCTAATTATATACCCATACATTAATCCAATAATTAAAATCCATGCATACTGAATATTGAATAAAACCTTAAAGGGCCCTTACCTAAAACGTCCTACCTAAACAGAATATATGAATCCACAAAACATAAAAAGTTTTTGAAAGTATACCAGAACTTGTGATGCATGACAAGGCTTAGAAAGGCCCTTGTGGTTGTTAGCCTAGTGCACAATTATGAACATATTAACATCCTTTAAAATAACCTTGATATGCATATGTGTGACAACTGAATCTGAAAACCTAAGAATACGTATATAGTGAAGATACACTGCATCTGCTTTGGTCAAAACATGTCAGATAACTATATATCAACTTCACTTGTTTAAATGCGTCACATAACAATGCAGATCCTACATCATTTTAACAGCTGAAAATATATGTATTAGGTATCAAATTATGTACAGGTGCATATTTAGAAAACAAATTAATGTTTCCACTACATCTGTCTTTCACAAATAGCTGAAGCTTCAAATGGACAAAAAATGTTTGAAGCTTTACCTCGATGAAACAATCATAAAATACTTTTTCTTTTCTTTTTTTTTTTTTTTTTTTTTGCTTTGCCGCACCCAGACTCCCCTACTTAAATATATTAACTTCATTGTCGCATAACTGACGAGAAAAAAGAAAAGACCACACGCACCATATCACTGCATACATGCAAACTGAAACTGCAGTGTTTTTCTATGGCAAACACCAGTTGTTGAGTTGAATATCTTTGAGAGAAAATCAATGAGTTGAAACCTTATCCAGTTAAGTTTCAGCTGCTAGTAGACTTAATCCAGATTAACTCATTCCAGTACTTTCCACATTTACTTGGTTGTCTTGGACCTGTGCCAGATATAGTTAGCTCTGATTAAACAAATGGAACCATTTTTTCTGGAATAATGATTTTGTATATCATGGTTGGCCTGGCATTTTGCAGATCATATGGAGCTTTGACAAGATATAGTGACCTTATAGTGCAGTAGCTTATACTAAAAACTGTATTGTGCACGAGTAGTGAAGCTGAAATGCAAATGTCAGATAATCTCTTGCCCTTCCCAATAAAAGTCCAAGAATTAGTTTGCGTACGCAGTCTAGCACATTAATGCAACTACCTCTACTATTACTCCATCCCACCCAAAACAATCCCGACCCTCCCCTACCAAAAACTAAATTTCTCTCTAATATCTATTGTACTATACTCTCCAGTCTCAATTATACTATTACCTTCTCCATGCATAATTCTGTCCTAACCTACTAATGGCTAGTAGCTATAAATTTTGAAATGTTAAACCTACAGTTGAGTTTATAACAAAAATATTCACTTTATGTAAATGTTGACATTTCTGTATTGAATTATGTCTTTTCATTTTTGTAATATTGTGACAAGCCAATTGCAAATATCATGGAGCTTATCTGTAAATGTTTAATTAGCTGTATGAACTATGTCCTTTTGTAACATGTAAAATGTAACTTGCAATTATTGTGGAGCTTTTCTCTCCGGGCCTCCACTGAAAATGGGCTCTTCTTGGCCCAGTGGACTTCCCCGGTCATCAAACTTAAATAAATTAAATACAATAAAAAATATAATATCAGGCAAGTCTTCCAAATGCTTATTTGCATTGGCTGGTTAATGGAGGGAGAGGAGGTACAGTATATTTCTGTGAGTCAGCCCAAACACATCTACTCCTCTGCAGTGTTTCTTCTGAATCAAATGAACTTACACAAAATGAAGGAGAACACAGTTTGTATACTCACTGGATGAGGACAGCAATCTCCTGGCCGCAGATATCACAAAACACAGAAAAACAAATACAGTTAATGCTGAATGTATAAAGATGACACAACCATGACAACTACTGCAGACTAAGAAACTTTTCACATTATTTCAAAGCAGTGTCAAAAAGGTAATACTTCTCTTCCATAAAATACCAAAAGTCAGCAACCTTGCAAAGTAGGTAGGCAAGATGAAGATAATGAATGAAATGAGAAGGAAGGTCTACCTATCAACCTCTCAGAGCAAGAAATCTGGACAAAGCCATATATAAAAGTGGGACAAAGGCCCAAAATAGGGACAATTTTTAAATATTGCTCTTACAAACTTTGAAAGTTGATAGAATAATAGGTTTTGCATTAGCATGTATTTTCTGAAGGGTATGAAGTCTGAAACGGAAATGTCTGTCATTATTTTCTAACTTTACTCTTTAATGAGCTGCCACTTATTTGCCAGAAAACCACAATTTTATAAAAAAACAGTCCAAAAATATGAGGCAAAAATCTGGACATGCTGCAAAAAATCTGTACAGTTGAGAGGTATGCCATCCATAAATCCAAATTACATGAAGGGGAATGTGGAGTGGAAGACGGTTTCATATTATTTGTGATACATACCTATCTCTCCCTACATGTTCATGAATGTTCATGATACCACTGCACTTGTGAGTGAATAATAGATCAGAAAGGATATGGTCTGCTGAGGTTCTATATATGAGGTAGAGGTTGCCTTTTCGGAGCCTGTATGATACTAATAAGAGAGACAAGGCTTTGAGGCAGTCTGCATAGTTTTTGTGATTTAGGCCCTTGTTTTTTTCAGTGAGAAAGCATTGTGTTCGCCCCAGTTGTGACAAGTATTTGGACAGGTCCATATAGAATTAGGCATTGCATTCAAAGACCAGCCTGATGAGTGGTGAGTACAATGAAATTATTACATCCCTGGACCTGAGCACCACACCTTTATATATAAGCTGTGCAATAAAAAGGGATTTCCTTACAGCAATCGATACATGGTGATCAAAGTACATCTGTTGTTGAAATAGGTTTCCCGATCCCTAACTACATTATCAGCTTTCATGGGTGTGTTGTCAATCTGACAGGTACAATGGAAGTCATGTATGCTGAAGTTTGTGATTCTTTGCTGCCAACTTGGTAGACATAGGCATATAGGAACTGTCACATAATCACTCATAACCAAATAATCCTTAGAGAAATGGATACAGTATATGAAAGATGTAATTACCCAATGTGACTAAAGGCAAGTCTCTCACACAAAGGCAGTCAAAATAATCCGGGTGTCAGTAAAGTAAACATTACACCCACCACACATAGTACTGACATGTACACAAACATATGTTGATGCTCTTTGAAGCAACCTTCCTAGACCCCAAAGAAACTCCTATACATTTGTAGTTCAAAAAGAATCCTTAGCAACCCCAAATGCCTTCACCAAAACAATGCTCTATACAACACATACAGCCACACACTTTGGAGTCTCAACTACAAAGCCCATAGGGCAAGCTAACACACTACCCAATATTGTAGTCATAGAAGACTGCAATGAATGACATACAGATGTCCCACTCAGAAGGCTGAATAAGGAGAAAATCATGGTCACTTGTCTATCAGGGATCAGGATATGCCAATTCACCCATGGATTGAAGTCATTAGACCACAAGTATCACCTTGGATCAGATAGCCATATGCCCACTAGAGCTGTAAATATACTCAATTTAGTACTCACAAACATGAGAGAACACTGTACCCTTCAGTGTAGAGTCCTCTCCAGTAAGGTTAGACCATAATGCTGTCTCTTTTATAATAGAAATCAATTATGTGACCCCGTCTAACCTCATAACATTTAGGAACTATTCTAAGGCAACTTTCCTACCCAAAGAACAAAAATGCCTGTGCAGAATTGTTCACAGAAACCCTGTACAATCATGTCAATAAATGCAGAGAGACACCTGTGCCTACCAGAAATAAGCATAGAACTTACTCAAAAACCAAGCCACCCTGGTGGAATCCAAACATAAACAGGTTGTAAAATAAAAGAAAAAAAGTCATAGCCAAGATGAGAAAGTGCTATAGTCACTACTGTGTGCTGTCATCAATCTAAACAACCAACTAAGATGGATAATTAAGTCTACTGAAGCCACCTTTTAGGTAAATATAGCCTCCCAGGCAAAGGAAAAACACAAGGATTTATTAAGCAATGTCTGAAATGTCAAAGACAGCACACAGTAGTGTGCAGAACTGATTGTAAATGGATCTGGAAGATACAGGAAATGTGCTGGCTGACAAATTCAGCTCCAGTTTTCGCCCCCCCCCATCCAGCTGCTCCCCAGGAAGCACCATTAAATGACCCCCCCATATCTTTAGAGAGAAGATCCTAGCTGTGCTCTGTAAGGCGAAAAATGCTGTGTGCATTCATTGGCCCTGATGACATCCCAGAATGCTTCCTAAATAGCCTGAAACATGACCTGTCAGGACCACTGTTTAACCATAGCCAACAAGACAGGCTTTGTGCCATGTGAATGGAAAACTGCAACAGTCATTCCACTATACAAGGAAAGGCCATTAAAGGACCCTAGAAGCTGCAGAACCGCAAGTCTGACTAGTCTCATATGAAAAGCCATAGGTAAGTACTAAGCTAACTGCCCTTGCAAGCTATTTTAAGCCTAGCCAATTATCCCTTGTGAGACTCAAACCCTGCACCTTGTGTTTGTAAGGTAAACACCTTAACCATTAGGCCACCCTAATGATTAGTAAAGAAACCAAAAAACCTTCAAACACTAGATCAAGCCTAGTTTGGTTACGTTAAGAGGAGATCATACCAATTCAACCTGATAGACTTCTTTCAGAAGATTACAAAGGCAATAGATGAGGGCTAAATAGTGTACACTGCTTACCTTTACCTGGCTAAGGCAGTTGATACAATACCCACTCAAGCATTGCAAACAAATTCATAGATATAGGCATAAGTTCATATTTTACATGCTGGATTGCCAGTTGGCTCTTATAGGACCAGGAAGTTAGGATGGTGGAGACAACCTCCACAAAAAGGCCAGTAACTTGCAGAGTCCCTTAGGGCTGTGTGCTGAGTCCACTCCTTTTTGTCATCTTCTTTCTCAGAAATCAAGGTCAGTGTCAAAGCCTCTGGCTGACCAACTTTGCAGATGATTGCAAACTGGGAACTGTCATAGAATCACCCCAAGATTCTAGCATCCTGCAGGAAGGGCTTACACAGACAATGGCTGGTGCCAAAGCCATGACTTAAAACTCAGTGCCAACAAATGCATAATAGTGCCCTTTGGGAATTCAGCCACCCTAGAAAATTTCCTCATTGATAACAGAAATGTAAGAGTAGAACCAGTAGTCAGGAATTTGAGTACATATGTAGATTGTAACCTGGCTTTCGAGCAGCATATGTCCAATTTAGTAGGGAAATTATTCTATATTAATCATTGCATATGCAAGGGCATGGCATCTAGCTCCAAGGAAGTCATCATTCCACTGTATTCTGTCCTTATCAGGACCCTCATTAAGTACAACTCCCCCTTCAGTATGTACATGACCAGGCACATGCAACAACTCGAATGTCCTCAGAGGTTCCTCACAAAAATAATACAGGGTGTAAATAGCATGTCCTGTGCAGATTGCCTAAAAGCCCTATCTCTATATTTTCTTTCCTACAGACTGACTATGACTATCATTCAAGGCATCCCTGGATCCCACTCTGATGGAGCTTTGGCACATCTGCAAAATTAATCACAACATAATTACTCAACCAAGGGATTTAAGCTTTGCTTGTGAAATAAATAGGGCATGTTGAAGGGACAGATATGTGTTTCAGAGAACTTCTTTTCTCAGGAACAGACTTCCATTCATGTGAAGCAGAGCTGTTCATAACCCTATTCAAGAGAAATTTAAACCAGTGGATGGGAAATCAGAAATACACCCAGGGTCTAGCACATATGTTTCTAGTGGACAGAGGCAGCCTGTAAATCTTGCCCCAGCTTATATATACACCCCTTAAAATAGCCTCTAAGGCACATAAACTTGCAGGATACATTTGGGATGCTTATTTAGGCTTATGAAGGTCATTAGCCTAGTATACACGTATAAACTAATTTTCTAAACACTCTGAGAGGACACCTCTGAAACTGATGTGACTGATTTTTAGAATGAGTGACTTGCCCTCAGGGATTCATAAATGTTGCAGCCACAATCATGGCTAGGTAATATTGTTTACAGTATGTGAGCATTGGGCAGCAATGCCAATCAGATATGCATGTGGCAGGCCACTGTGCACAACATGGAGCTCCTTGTTGTGGCCACAGCATAGATCCATTGCTAGATCATGGTAAACCACCCCGTAGCCACATTGAAATACAAGCAACTGGGGTAAACAATGATGGTACACAAGTGCCCCTAGTAGTGGATGTGAGTACACATGCACAGTTGTATAATATTGATGTAAATACATAAATAGAGAAATGTGCATTGGAAAGCAAGTGCCACAGATGTCTGAGAGTGGAGTAGACTGAATCAATAGAGATGGACATTATAAAAGAGCCAGCAGAGCTGTGGAGCATAACAATTAGCAGAAAATCAGAGCAAAGAAGGTACTATGACAAAACAGCAGTTTTGAAGAATGTGATGTATACACAGGAGCAGTGGGAAATAATAAAGTAGCATGTTGCGCCAACCCACACCCGTTCTGACAACTACAATGTGAATGTCATTAAAAATGAATATATGTCACTCTGAGGGAAATCGATACAGCAATTTCATTCACATGCCTGTAAAGCCACAGTTTCCTGGCAGAGGGAGCAACTGCAGCATTCAGAGTGCAAAGACTCATAAAGCACATATATCTGGAAAATGACGTCCACGTGCAGACTGCAAACAGAAAAGTTATAAAATAACATACAATCCCAAGGATATTTAAAAACTGCCAACCAATGAAGAGATACAGTAAAAATCCTTGCATAAGTACACTGAGGTATCAAAAATGTATTTTAAATGGAATAGGTATAAAGCTTAGCTCAATTCCAAAGACTAATTACTGTGTGCTAAGGATTTTCCTTCTTTTTTACTGTAGGGCATGGAGTGCCATTTCTCTGTGAATACAGCTGGCCATTGATGTAGCTCTCTCCCAGTTCTCTTGCAACATATTAGCACAGAAAGATTACTTTGAATTATATAATCAGTCTTATCATGTGTGTTGTCTGTCTACTTTTGGACTACAGTTGTTGTCGTTGTTGTGTCTTTCGGCTTATCCCGGTTAGGGGTCACCACAGCAGAACTCCAGTCCGTTAATGTTTGGTAGAGGATTTTTACGTGCCGAGTTACCAGCCCTGATGCACGACCTTCAATGAAGGCACGCCCATTCATGTATGCCTCCACACAGAAGACGCTCTAGCTGAGAATCGAATGGGACAACGTCTTGCTGTGAGGCGACAATGCTACCGCAGCACCACTACCAGTACAGTTTGGAAACTGGAGTATAGGACATACTAAAATGAAAATGTGATGCAAACAGAGGGTTTAACAAAAACTGAGTTAATACAGAATGAGCAAGTTGGAGATGGAAAAGGAGCCCATATCTCCTGACTTCCTAGCTCAACAATGGCAGAAGAATCCAGAAATATATTTTTAAAAAGTACCAACCTCCTCTGTATAATGTAGACGCTCATTATAGGGCTGTTTGCTGTCAGGAATTGAACACATGACAGTATCAAAAGAGAAGCACACATGAAATGAACTGAACTCCTGCCTATGCCACTGATATTCTCTATATCAGTGTATTAGCAAGGTATGTCATAGAAGCACTGGTCGAAAAAATGACTGGAAAATACATTTCAGGGGAATGGAACACATGATAGCAGGGCAACAAAAATCCGTCATAGTTCAAACCCCTGTCTTTTTTCAAGGATGCATTCTCCAGAACATTATATTAACAAGGCATGCCATAGAAGCACTTACAGAAAAGGTGATTGGAAAACACATTTCAAGGGATGAGAACACATGATAGCAAGACAACAAAAATACACCTATGTGGGTTTTTACCCCTGACTTTTTCAATGATATATTTTCCAGAACAGTGTTTTAGCATGGTATGCTGCAGAAGCACTCTTAGAAAAGGTGAATGGAAAACACATTTCAGGGGAATGGAGCACATGATAGCAATACAGCAAAAAATATGCCTTCATGGCTATGCACCCTCCCCTGCCTTTGACAAGGATATTCCCCTGACCAGGACACTAACAAGTGAAGCCAATGAAGAATGTATAGTGAAGGGGCCTGAATACACACATTTCATGGAACTGTTAGAACAGTGTTGAAGACTGAAAACTGAACAGTAGAAAAAGCATAGTGCCCAACAGGAGACTAAAACCCATCTGCCACTCTATTGATGGTATACACATCACTGCAAGAGTAGGCAGAGTCATGGAATCTGTGACTTACATGTACCATATTTATATTTGCAAGGTAGATTGTTAGCACAATGACTGTTTGTCAGCCTAATATGAGGTAGAACTCCTACCTGCCTAATACTCTTTAGACCATTGCACTGTCAAGTGAAGCCACAGAAGTTCATATAGTAAAGGAGCCAGAAAACAAAAATTTCAAGGAACAGTTACAACACTGAGGAAGGCTAAACAGTATGTAAAAATCCGAGGAACAATACCCACTCACTACTGTATTGACAATGTACACCATACCAAGTGCAAGAAATCTGAACAAAGCCATAAATAATGGGAAGACAAAGGCCCAAAATAGGGACAGTTTTAAATATTGTTCTGACAAACTTAGAAAGTTGATAGAATAACAGGTTTTGCATTAGCATGAATTTTCTGAAGAGTATGAAGTCTGAAATTCAAATCTCTACCATTATTTTCTGACTTCAGTCCTCAATAATTAGCCAGTGATTTGCCAGAAAATTTCAAATTTATGAGAAACAGACTGAAAATAAGAGGCAAAAATATAAACATTCTGCAAAAATCTGGACAGTTGAGAGGTATGAATTGTACAAATCAATGTCAACCAGTTACATGCACATACTATGCATACCCTGTTCCATATATGGATTGTGAGTACTTACTGCAAGGTATTAATTCCTTGTCAGACTGCTGCAACTTGATCTTCAATGGATTTGAACCTCTATCTGCTTAACCAATATTCTATAGATCAGTGCATTAGCAAGTGATCCCACAGAGGAACTTATGACAAAGTTGGAAGAAAACATAGATTTCAAGGGAATGATAAAACTCTGTAGAAGACTAAAAAATTATAATTAGTACATAACATGTAATAACCATGGAATCAGAATCCTCTCCCAATCTATTCACAATCTACACATCACATTATGGCTACAAGAAATATGTCAGATGTTACAATAAAATTGTTAATGCCACATTATGTCATTATTGCCTGGTGTGGCATATCAGTGGCTACCTCTGTTGTGTGACAGCTAGCAAGGTCTTAGTGTATTTGAAGGATTTTGCTCAGTTTTTGCCATAGGGTGAGAAGTGTTATTTCTCCTTACTTACATATGGACATGGAAGTTGCAGTCTCTCAAATGTCTTGTACTATATATACTGCAGATAGATAACATTAAAGGTTGAAAAGAGTATAGGAAAGAGATGGAAAAAGCAGCAAACACATGGTATGACAATAGACGAGATAAGGATTGAGCAGGATGGAGGTGGATAAAGACAGGTAGATATCAATGACTGTGAAATCATAATTTCCACCTTGATATGACACGGCAATGCATTATTAATGACAGCCACTGAAGCTATGCAATGCAAGGAGTCAGTAAGAAGATGCACACATGTGATATGCAGCACACATAGAGAATTGATACCGAACAGTGTAAAGTAGCCATTCGCTTAACTGCATTTTGGCTGTGTTTGCGTGTTGTGCTAATTTTTCAGCGAAGCAGGAGGTTGGAAATGGACATATAGAACTGAAATTAAAAAAGGAAGGACACAGAGTGTAGCACTCTAGGTGAGCTAAAAAGGATTGAGCTGGATGGAGGCGGATTAGGAGAATATCTGTCTACTTTTTAACTCAACAATGATGGATGACTCCATACATGAGGTTTGGTTCAACAGTGCCCAGCTCTATGACAGAATGTATACACTGATGATAAGCATATGTCTTTTCAGAGGAGAGAAATACATGATTAGCGAAACAAGATGATTATACTTGGATGGCTTTGAAACTATCTCTGTATCACTCACATTCTACCAAATGGAGTAATGGCATGGGTATACTGCAGCATAGCCGGCTTTAGGCACCAGCGAACCCTGTGGCTGCTGGGGGCCCCCAAATACAGCAAGTTATCTTATCTTGATATTTTGCAACATGTCTATCAAACCAACAAAAGCTAGCACTGCAATTTTGTATATTTAATAATCCAGGTGATTAATAACTCATATATATATATATATATATATATATATATATATATATATCCTTTAAAATAGAGAGAAATACATGATTAGGGAAACAAGATAATTTCTGTTCAAGCCATCATTGGATGAAAAGGTTGTTTAAAAAGAAAAATAATGTAAAATGTTTAAAATGCACTTAAAAGCATATAGGAAGTTATGGCCTCTTGAAAAAGCTGAAGAGTAAGGCAAAATGTGAGAAAAAGAAGAAACAAATAATGTGCATGGTATGGGGAGCCCAGGATGGGGGGAGGGGGACAGGCGAAGACTGGTGGGTATGTGTGTATTTTGGGGGGGGGGGGCTGAAACAGTAGGTCTAGGGTGCCATTTCACCTAAGTTTAAACCTATACATAGAGTTATTGTAATATGTCATTGTTGCAACTAAATGCCAGCAACTGTAAATGTCCCTTTGTGAGATGGGCCAACATAGTGTAGTATACAGACCTGTTGTAATGTAAGAGTATTGTAACTACAGGTCAGTCTCTGAGCACTACTCCTAAAAGTTTGCAGCATGAACTAAAAGGGTGCTTAGGAAGGGTGGCAGTGACAGGGTTATATGTAGACTGGAAAAGCCCATGAGGCCCCCAGCTTGGCATCTGCTGGAGGGCCCCCAAAATGCTAACACCACCCCTGTACTGCAGAATCAGACATAGGGAAGATTATGTTAAAAACACATATCAAGGTAATGCAACACATAATAGCTGTGAATTAGCTTCTAGTATTCAAAATGCACTGGGATTTTATGAAGGTAACAAACTGTTTTGTAATTTTGTAGTTTTGTAACTTTGTATCTTGCATTTTGGCATCACCTTTCTTAGAAAGTGAGATGTTGCATAAGATATTGTATAACATGCCTTGCATTTGGGCCCCACCTCCTCAAGGAAGTGAGGTTAATCCCTTACGGAAGTGATGTTTTTATGGTGTTTATAGGATGTGAGGTATTGTATCTTTTTGTCTGATGATGTTTCTGTAGCACTGGAAATTAAAGCGCTTATATTTCTTTATTAAAATACTGTTTTGTGGCTTTGGAGCAGCATTTTTCTTCTTGCAGTGTTACTTTTCACTGTTGGGCTTGGTTACTTGGTTGCTATTCCACCATCCAAGAAAACTTAACCACGTTCAGCAGAGGGACATGAGAGGCATTATCAAAATCTTGTTACATGAGGAGATCTTGCATTTTAACATAGTGGAAGTAATAGAGATCACATGTGATATCTGAACCATGTTGTAGCATCGAACTAGCAATTACTCCTTTCCTTACATGTGTACCATACTGCCAATTACAACTGGGAACAAAGGGTAAGAGATTCTGCTTTGAAACGGTCTTCAACTTGGGCAATATCAGAAAGTTGTTTAAGAGAATGGTCACAAACTGATCTCCAGCCATTTTCTTTATTTTTACTGGCAACAGAAACATTTACGAATGAAAACCACTTGCCCACTGGGAGAAATTAACTATTTCTATTGCTACCTCTCACACCAGCAAGTCTAGTAGGACAGTAGGGTTTGGTCTTGGCTTGTGCAAGTATACCCTGTAAAGGAGGGATCTCTTCCCATGCAGTCAATCTCAGAACCCATTTGTCTGAAACAACATGTTGCCAGCGAGACAGAAATGCAGAATCTGACTTTCTGGGAGAGATACTAGAATGCCAGATAGGGTATTTGCACAAGGTCCACTACTTACTTATTATGACATCTTCTTCTGTCCTTGGTTATGTGTGGATTCCTACATTCTTTTCGGAAACCTCTCTGCCAAAATGACAGCATACCAGCATATTGCTGAGATGGCTTGGTTTCTTTTCTTTCATGATGCAGTTGGACAATGGAACAAAATAACTGATGGAATTATTTAGAGAAAGAGGGTTAAACAAATCAGACTAATGCCCTATACATTGACTTAACCGTCTAACATACATCATAACTTTTACATCAGTTGGACCACAATCTGTATGCAAATGTGAAATTCAAAGCACAGTTTTGCGTTCTGTATAAGGTTTTGCAAATGAAGCCAGGCAAACCTCTTCAACACAGTATCTGCTGGAGAAAGCACACTAAACTGATTCCAGGTGGATCCATAACAAGATATCTGTCAGCCCATCTAGTCACTATCAGTCTCTTGGACGCCACTATCATACCTCCCAACCATACCAAATTACTCGGTTTTTACTGAGTTTTGGGATCCAAATAATGGGGTTCCACAATTCCCAAGTGGCACCCCTTCATTTCTGATTTTTTTCTTTGTTTTTTTATTTTTCACTCTTTGTGAGCTGATGTCATCATGTGTGCAATGACATCAGCTCTGTCAGGGTTACCAGCCTGTCGGAATTGAGCTTGCATCATTTCCGGCTGGGGCTCAAGGGCTGGCCTGGCTGTTCAAATAACAACTGGAGATACGGAAATCCAAAAGCTTTAATGGTGGGAAGATTCAGGCATGGACACTAAAACCACGAACTCTGTTAACCTAGGTTTCGTCTACAATGCTTAGACTTCTTCAGAACATAGAACTGAATGTAAAAACCACTTAAATAAACCAACAATTAACAATTAACATCAACACCTATAATCAATTACTATAACGAAATAGTTAAAAACATAAAACATCACTAAAAATGTTTTAAAGTGATACATCTTAAAAAGTGTGGTCAAAAAACAGCTATACATTATATGAATCATATAAACACCACACAAAGATATTATGGATATGTAAAAAATAATAATGTTACAAATAAATAAATAACTACAATAATAAGTGTGACACTATTAAAAACCTTTTTAAAAACTGTTTTGCTGAAAGAGACCTTAAAAATCATAAAAAGCAGGTGCACCCTAAATAAGACAACATAATCAAAATTACTAAATTAACCCAAAATATGTCTTAACTTCAAAAAAAATGTTGTGTAATTTAACACCTAACGAAAGATGTGCAAGGGAAAGTCTTGGACATTCATTTAGATATATGTGAATTGGCAAATACGTTTGGATGCTGTTCATTTTCCAGGTATAAATGAGAGCATTAGCTTAGCACCCATTTTGACGTTAAGACATATTATAGGTGTTGAAGTCAATTGTTGGTGTATTTAAGTGGTTTTTACATTCAGTTCTATGTTCTGAAGAAGTCTAAGCATTGTAGATGAAACCTAGGTTAACTGAGAGTTTGTGGTTTTAGTGTCCATGCCTGAATCTTCCCACCATTAAAGCTTTTGGATTTCCGTATCTCCAGTTGTTATTTAGTTGTGGAATTGTTCTTCGTGGTGTGATACTGGCTGTTCAAATGCTTTGTGAGTGGAAACGGCACTTCAGGAAACCAGAGACCTTTATGTTATTCTGAACAGAAAGGATTTCTCAAGCGGACTTGAAGTAATGAATGGAAAGGATTTAGAAGGGCTGGCTGTTCAATGCAAGCAGACTTGAAGTAAGGAAACCTTTATTGCATTTCTGAAATGGAAAGGATTTACATACCTTCATGAATTATGTTCGGAAAGGAGATATGTTTATGTGTGTGTAAATGCCCCCATTTTAATACACCTGGTGGCTAGAGGTACTCAGGCTCAAACCCTGTACCTTGGGTACAAGGTAAAAAGAGCCTAAAGGCCCTAGCACCACCACTTGTAAATTTGTGTCTCATATTTTTGATCTGTGCCTCATAAAATCTGTGTTTTTTCAGGATTTTTGTGGCAAATCACTGCATGATTGAATTCATTAAATAATGACAAGCATTTGAATTTCAGACTTCATATTCTTCAGAAAATAAATGGTAACAGAAAACCTTTTATTCTAGGAATTTTCTAAGTTTATAAGATCAGTATTTGAAATGTGTCCCTATTTTGAGGCTGTATTCCTCCATTATTGGCTTTGTCCAGGTTTTTTATGCTTAGAGTTGAGAGCTATGGTGAGAAGTGAGAACTGAATTTCTATACCCCCATTATTGGCTTTGTCCAAGTTTTTTGTGCTGAGAGGTTGAGTGCTATGGTGAGAAGTGAGAACTGAATTCACTCAATGATAGCCATTTAAGTTTCAGTCTTCCTATCTTTCAGGAAACTACTGATTTGGCATAGTGGTATGCTGCTCTGACTGTAGTGCACAGGGTTTTGGGTTCAAGAGTGAAATGCATGGTGGAAATGCAACATTTTATTCTAGCAACTTTCCAAAATTATACAAGCAATGTTTAAAATGTGTCCCTGTTTTTTGGCCTTTTGCCCCCCCCCCCAAAAAAAAATGAAATTGAAAATAAGTGTGAGAAGCTGTGCAAGATGCCTGTGGCTTACACTACTGTTATTCTATAGTGTGGGTGTGGAAGCAGACTTTTATGAGAAAATGTTCTGAAATGGGCAGTTTTGTCATTATTGGTTCATGCATTTTGTTTCATTGCCTACAGTAAAGCCTACTGGAAAATGTTCAAACAATAAATTTAAAATGCGCTGTACCTAACAAGTGTGCTGTATTACACAAGGAACATAATTTAATAAAGTCAAGTAGGTGTATCAAAGAACACATGTATGTTTCTTGTTTGTGTGCAAGGGGCCAATGATTTGAAAACAGCCCAAATGTAATCTTTATCCACCACTGGCCAGATGCATTTTCTTTGGATGTGGTGTGGGTTTCAATGCTGTTTCAATGAATGTGAGTTTCAAGGGCAGAGAAATTTTAATGCCAAGTCTATTTTCATTGTGAGACAGTGTTGCTTTGTTTAGCAGATGTCTTATTAGTGTTTGTGCATTGTGCTGTAAAGTGTAATAATAAAATCCAAATAATCATTGTAGAAGTAAAGCAGTATGCACACATTAGTGTTTATGGTAAATGGAGTGAAATAGCCAGGTAATGAGACACTAGAATAGCTGCAGGGAGACTCTGGTGCCATATTTTGGTTGTCTGTTCTTCAGTTTGCATTTGAAAGTTGGTATCCCATGATTCCATTGGAGTGGGTGGGGTTACATAATTATGTATGCAAATTTTATGTTAATCAGCATACAGATTTGTACCTATTTTTCATGGGCTATGTCCAGATTTTTGATGTTTCTAGGTTGAGAGGTATGCCACCTATGCAAAACTTGTTTAGTCTTCAACATATGTTTACAATGGCTCCAGTGGCCACATGGCATACAGCCGACTAACTTGTCTCCAGAAATGGAAGTTTAGATCATATTGTGATTGATGGAATCATGTTGATGTGTGTAATGGTTGAAATAAGATCCAAGATTTTTCCCTTTTCTGAATGAGAACCTGCAGGTGTCAGATAAATGTTGTGACAAAAAAATTGTCAGCTAAGAGAATGTTCCAATGTTGTCTGATGGCATCATTGACTCTGTTGGTATTCCTGCCATATGTGGTAATGAACTGTAAAGTGTTATTTTTGTGTTGTGATTTTTGTTTGTATTTAAGAAGGTCCTCTCTGTCTAAATTTGCAGCATAATTGCTTGCCATGTGTACATAACCCATGCTGTAACCTCTTTCTTGAAACCTATGAGACAAATCTTTACGAAAGAATTCAAAGGTATGTTCATCTGAACAAATACATCTCATCCTAGTAAATTGAGACTTGGGAATATTTTTAGTGATATGGGCTGAATGAAAGCTGGATGCATGGAGTAGGGTGTTATATTCTGTATATTTTCTGAATACTTCAGTACGAAGAGTGTTGTCATCATTCCTGCTGATCAACACATCCAAATATGTGATTTTTGATGGTAAATTGTAGGCTCCACTTATTGTCATTGAGATACTCCACAAATTCCATGAAGTATTCAACATCAGACCTCCACACCATCCAGCAATCATCCAGATATCTATGCCATATATCAATTTCCCCCAAGTAAATGCTGTGTGTAACATCATAGATGATTTGTATGTAATGGGGCCTTCTTCAACTTATGCTTCTACAAACTACAGTGGGTAATACACCACGCCAAGTTTTTTTGCAAAATCCTTACATTTGGATTACATTGAAGGTGTTTCAGTGCAGTTATATTTTGGCAGTAAGTTCCGGTTCGAATAACATCATATTTCTAGTGCAACAGGAAGATGCGGTTTCATTAAAAAATGACTGTGAGTATGCTTGAGTGAAACTCTGCATTTATATTAGCAAATTGACCCTTGATGATCCGAGAGGGGTAGAAATGGCTTTATAAGCACTATAACCATTTTGGGGAAACAATCGCCTATAGTTAATTGAACTATTGGCCATTTTTCAGGGGCTCAAGGTAACTCTTTTTTTGTTTGTGTCCTTCACATTGTTATGTGGCTGTTTTTCGTGACACATTTGGAAGTTAGTATCTTCTATGGACTTGGAACTTAATAGTAACTCTGTCAAATCATCCAATTACAAAGAACTCATTTGTCTTCCTACTGTGTATTTTGGGACCACAGTACATATGCACATGTTTTTTGCTACAGTTTTGGGGACACAGATTACTTAACATTGCGGGGCCATGTGGCTCGAATATACAGAAAGATGTGTTATGTGAGTGTTTGCTCGAGTGGAAATTTTCATAATTAAAGAACATAAAGGGCTAATGACTGTCTTTACAAATTTGATTGGACAATAATGACTATGTTAAAGTCTGTTTTTGTTGATACAACTGTAGCACATTCATCCGGACTATTGGATATCTGATATCATTTAGACAAAGGTTGTTTTTACAACAGCTGAGCAGCAATTTTTTGCTTTATCATTCAAGATATATTTAGGCGCCATTTTCTATTGGGCCTGCAACATAGTCAGGCAACTTTTGGACATTCTCTTCAAGGATAATATTCATTGAATTGTTTTGTTCAATATTAATAATTTTCTATTAATAATACTACTTTGGATATTCATTTGGCCATATGTTCGGGATTTATATATGGGTTATGTTGGGAATTAATGTATTGCAATGTGTATTTAACAACTAATATTGCTAACAGCTTAAGATTGTTTTGTACAATCTTTGGAATCTGGTCCGGTGTATTGAGACTCCTAAATGAATATCACATCTCAGCTTTTTGAATTTATACCAGGACTCTTAAACAGTATATAATAATTCAATACAGTACCATTTTTTGTACTAAATACATTGCATTAGGCTTACTTTTATCAGTTGGCTTCACCAACAGTGGGATATACAATACATCCCCCCCCCTTCAATTTTTCCCTTTTTTCCCTGCCAGGATATAGTCCAGTAGAACAAGACTCCATTTCAAACCAGACAAATTGGGCTTTTTCACGGACTCAACTGTAGTTTCTTGATATCATTTTTATAATTATTCACCACATATTTACACGTTTATCAGGCCAAATTTTGGCTTTATACATTTTTCATAAGCCCATTGCTATTTGTTAATAGCAGTTGGGATTTAATTGATTTGCAGTGACCATTATTGTCCAGGATTTTGTATTTAATCATAAGTGGATCTGGATGTGGTATGGTTCTTTTCATCCATTTGAATGGTCTCAGTACATATTTAAATATTACAGTCAAGGCCAGATGACAAGGTTCATTTATGTGAACTTGTGTTAGGGCCTATCTAGGCACTGAGACACCAGGATTTCACATTGATCAAAACTTTTGTTTTGACAAATTTGTGATTTATTTAATAATTTGTTACAGTGGTCACTATTGCCCAGGTAATTTCATTTACATCGTGTTATACTAAATCACATCAACATCCTATATAAGATAAAAATGTTTCATAAACTATGAAAAAACTTCTATAAAAAATATAAAAAAAGGTTTATATATATGCATGGAGACTATATGGGAGAGGGCAAGGATGTATTTGATTTTTTTATATGTGGAATATATACATACACACACACACACATATATATATATATATATATATATATATATATATATATATATATATATATATATATATACCTTAAGCAGATGTTTTTACATATATGTTATATACATTTTTCAGTTATGACGTTTTATATATATGTTATATGGAACATGAATTTTTATAGGGTGTGAGGTTATATATGTATCATTATATTACTTTTTTATATTTTTTTATATAATTTTTTTCATATTTTATGAAATGTTTTTATCTTATAGAGGATGTTGATGTTATTTAGTATAACACGATGTAAATGAAATTACCTGCCACTTTAAGACTGTAAGCTGGTGTGGTTATGACTTAATTAACATTAATTATGTCCGCTTATATATATGGAATGGTAGCAAGATGTATTTTATTGAATGGTCTGAAGAAGTGGGAGTTATTCCCATGAAAGAGCTTACTGAATAAATACTTCTGTTTTTGCAACCTGATTTAACTGCTTTTCCACATTGATTATGATCCTTGAAGTTCTGTGTGCTGTTGTTTATTGTTGTTCTCTTTGGGATCATTTTGCTTGAGCAGCATCTTTAATATTTGTGTGTGGTAAACTTACATGCCTCCATGCATATAAACCTTTGACAATATGCCCAACCACTTTCTGCATGAGCAACACACATCCTCATCTCCACTGTCTCACTCACAGTTTCTGAAACAACAAAACAGCTCTCGCATCACTACTGGACATTAATGAATCTAATGTATTTCTGCACTTACAATACCAAAACAGCAAGGTCAGCTAAGTTAGCCAGAAACCTTAATGTAAACTATTATCACTACAATAAGAATTAACTGCATGATCTGTGAGTGATTATTTCTGTGGATCACAATGCCCACTACACCACATCATTGTCCTGATACTGCTCACTGCTCTTACCCCATTTAACACATCCTAATATTCTTCCACTAAACTCACGTCATGGTTACATCTGTGCCCTACCACCCATCAGCCATGCTACACATGACAGTAGATAGGATGCTTTTGTCTCCCACAGCTTGGAGAACTGTGTCTCTCCAACAAAAGGTCTGGCATATCAAGCTGTTAATGACACCAAGGTAGTCCATCATCTTCTTATAGGTTTACTTCTGTTCTCAACCTGAAGTGGCTCCACACTGGTCTGTTTATTCACCCCTGCTTACTAGTACTGAAATCAGTTGCCGCCATCTGTCTTTCTTACCATGCTTCTCAGCAATACCATTTTCTCAATAAAACTCATTCATAATTTGAATCTCAGCACACATTTCTGGGCTCCTAGGTTCCTAATGTGTTTACAAGTGTTTTGAACACAAGGGCCTATTTTAAGCCAAGCCACGCATTTCTAATATCTGACATGTCATGCTATCTTTGTAAGTTTAAGCAGGCACTTGTGGAGCTCAACCATTTGTGGGGGGCCAGTATCCAACAGAGTCACAGATGCCAAACCAGGGATCCTTTCCCTGCAACCACTCCAACTGGTCATGTTACACTTGCAATGGGTAGTGCAGGAACTCTACTTCACATGGGTGGGAAGGCTGTTCCAGCAAAGGGGTAGTCTCTGTGATGCAAGCCTGTCTGTACTGCAGATCCTATTTAGGCCACAGCCAAGGTTTTGGTCTTTAGACCTTGTAATTCAGTCATTGTTGACTTTGCAGATATGCAGGAGGTACGCATTAAGGTTTGACAATGCCATATATGCCTGCATAAGACTTCCCCTCATCAGCCTGTAACAGCCATAATACAATGATATGGTCCTGAGGCAGTCTATTTACCACATAGTTACTAACCCCTAGTCTAATCTCCTAGTGAGGAAACCCTGTAGGATGTTACAAATGCCACACATGCCATGTCAGGTACATATCAAAGGGAGCATAGTACTGCATGACAGGTCTGATGAATGCAAAATACAGTCACTTCACTGTCATATTCTACACTAAGTCCAATAGCTTGTAATTCAGATGCATCTGTCCATTAGTAATCGGCTGTATTATGTCAATTTTACATCAGCTAGTACTCTAACCTGGGTGACGACACTTACCCATTAACATATCATGTAGCAACTGAATATTTAACAGTTAGTTCAACCATTGTCTTTGCATTAATGTCTGATGCACTAAAGGAATAATGAGTCTGTGTTTAACCAGATTACTATTACCTCCCTAAAGCTTGGAACACCGACACAATCTGTCTGAAAAAGGTGTCAATCATTTTGGATGTAAATTACCAAACCTTGACATGTGCCTTAGGATAACTTCTTGCTTATCTGGTCTGTCATTCTTGGCAATGTTTTTGGGAATGCATGGTATGTCCATCTTTGGCATGTGAAGATTTTCCTTTTTCATCATAAGCACATCTATGATCATGTCAAACATGTAATCATATTTTTGATCTTCAAAGATTGGGCCGGATTCATGAAGGCTTGCACGGAGTCTAAGAGTAGAGTAAGACTCCATCAAGACAACATGTCCGCCGAGCGATCCAGGAACAGCCGGCAGGGGCGTGCAACTGAGCTCTCCAAACTAATCCTACATGGATAGGGCTGGGATATGCAAATTACCTCAATTGCAGGTGAAAGCCATGCAAATGAGGTAAAATTGTGATCCAGGAAACCCAAACCTGTCCAAGTAGGAGTAGTGTTATTTGCAGAAATGTACTCAGTTGATAACTGAGTACGGTTCTGCACATAGCAAAACGAAGCCATGTCAGCTGGAAAAAAAGCATGCATTCACAGCAGGAAGCATGCCAATGTCCAAAAATACAGCCATTGGCAATGGGAAGTGATGCAAATTAAAAATAAAATAACATTTTTTTTTAATCCCGATTTCCGGGGTTTAACCATAGCGCAGAGCCGCGCAAACGTGCTGCGCCCTAAAAAGCAGAAAATTAATAATTAAGATCCACAAATGTGGATTTCATAGCTAAAATGAATTTACAATGCAAGGGAATGGCAGGCTGAAGACAACATGGCCACTGAGTAGAGGTTGCTAAGGGGGGAAGCTCAGTCTAAGAGATGTAACTAAGCATTAGTAGGCAATCCTATGCAAATGAGAGTTATGATAGTGAATCGCAAGTTTACATAGCAAATGAGCACAGTCAGTGGAGTGTAGGAGTAGGATAAGGGGAGTAACAGAGTAGAAGATAGGTGACATCACGAGGGGGTATGTATGAAAGGAGTGCAGCTCATTGGAGCAGAGTGACACATGTCAGCTTACATTTACATAATAGTGAAAGAGGTGTGTCAACAGGTAGGCCAGGTAAAGTCAAGAAATTGAAGGTGTATGCTGTGGATAACACCAAAGTTTCTTGCTGAGCATGCATGCATGCGTGTGCGTGCCAGTAAACCCGAGTAAGACAGTGTGCGTGCGTGTAAGTGTGTGCGCGCGCATGTAGTCATGAGTAAGCATATGTAAGGCTGTGTAAACAGTTGTAAGCGAGTTTGTGCTGGTGTGCGTGTGTTTTAACAAGAATAAGCAAGTTTTAGTCCGTGTAAGCATGTGTGCGCACGTGTGAGCTGGTGTTCGCGTGTTTGAGCTTGTTTGCGCAGCGCTGCCCCTTGAGGAAACAGAAATGGAAAAGGAAGCACAATAAATAGTAGGAAGTTAACCAGGGAATACTAGCAGAGCTAGCAGGTGAAAACAATCAGAATCAGGCAATTACACAGACATTACACTAGCCCAGCCCAGCTCAGCACTTAAAACTCAGCAAAAAACATTCCAGTATGTTTTTTTCAGACACACTGCAACACTGCAGTAAGCTAATAGAAGTGAAAACTGAAAAAGCTTTACTGAGACAAAGAAATGTTAGGGGCTGCCATTGCGGTCATAAGGCGACATATGCAACATGCTGAGGGTGGTGACAATGCAAATGCTGCTGAGCAACCCACAGTGAGGAGATGGAGAAGAGTGTACAGGCTTAGGGTAACCTACCAGGGGCTACATGAGCTGGAGATAGTGGAGCACTATAGAGTGGACAGAGACCTCATGCAGCAAATTGTTGAGCTGTGCAGGCCACGCTTCACACACAGAACCAACAGAGGGGAACCCATCCCAGTGGAAACCAAGGTATGTGTTGTCCTAAGAATATTAGCAACAGGTACCTTCCAGAAACCAACTGGCGATATGATGGGGATTTTACAGGCATCAGCATCTAGGGTACTGCACCAGTTCCTGAATGCCATGGCAGCACATGTCAATGATCATGTATATTTCCCCAATTACTGTGAGGTATTGGGCAGCAATATGCATCTCTTCCAGCAAATAGCAGAATACCCTGAGGTAGTGGGTGCAATAGACTGCACACACATTCACATCAAAGCACCAGCCGGTGAGCGGGGTAAGGTCTACTATAACCACAAGCGTTACCCCTCCATCAACTGCCAGGCTGTGTGTGATGCCCAGGGCAAAATAATGAATGTGTGTGCTGGCTGCCCTGGAAGCTACCATGGCTCCCATATCTGGCATCTGACACAGCTGTACCAGACATTTGCCAATGGGGATATCCCTCATGGTCACCTAGTGGGGGATGCTGGATATGCACTGGAGCCGTAGCTGATGACACCCATCAGAAATGCTCGCACACCTGAACAGGAATGCCATAATGAGGCACACGCACAAACACGAAATGTAATCGAGTGTGTGTTTGGGCTGCTCAAGTCATGGTTCCGGTGCCTGGACACATCTGGTGGAGCCTTGCAGTACTCATCAACTACATGTACCCAAATAGTCACGGTATGTGCTATGATACACAATATGATCCTGCAAAAACAGCTGCAGCAGGAGCAGCATAGGGCCGGGCACAACAGCCTCCCACCATTGCCAAGGCCATCACAGGCAGAGCGTGACTCGGAGGAGGAACAACCTGATCCTGCCTCAGTAGGCAGAAGGAGGCGTGCCCAGTAATCTTTGGCCTTGGCAAAGAGGTAACGCATAGCATATACACTGGCTCAGTAGGAACCCTGGAAATGATACATCTCTCCGACTCGCACATGTAGTAAAAGCGATGCCTAACTTGACACTACCTGTTAACAAACATGTATAGGGAGTGTAAAATGTGCATCCAACATAGGCAGCCCTGCAGCACCACCTGAGGCATGATTATGTGTTAAGCAATATAAAACAATGCTATACAGCTCTCACCACTATTTAGTATATGTAAACAAAATTGCACATACTAAGTAGCACAACTACAGGCAATGTTCAGCAATATTGTGCACTGTCAAGCAATGTTGGGCAACATTGAGCAATGTTGTGCAAGTCTGGTCAAATGTGGGTATAGTTCATCAAAAGCAGGATAACAAGTTCATATTTGCTTCACTTTTCTTGAAGCAGTCTGTTCTGGCATGTATGAAAATATGAAGCAGTGACAGTCCTTGAACCCAGGATACAGTGTACTACAGAACCACTAAACCATGACAGTATGTTGATGGTCAGCTTGTATGAAAAAATGTTGATAAGTCAATGCTAAGTATCTCATGGAAACCTTGCAGGCATAGCATAATCCTTGTTGAGTTAAGACACAAAGGTGAGGCCTGCAGTAATAATAGAACCTGATATTCAACACACATATAGTATAAATGTTAATATTGGTAATGTTCACACACATCAACAAACGTAGTGGACCTCAGACAGCAACATACTGCAAGGTCACACTGGGCAAGCTCACACACTTGAAACTATGAGACAAATGTCAGGCAACAAAACACTGAAAGTCTGAACTGGGCATGCTCACACACTTGGAGCAAGTTTGAGTACAGCAGTGGGCCACACATATCCCTCAGTTGCAAGTGTCAACCCAGAAACCTCTCACTATTCACCAATCCACCATGTGCACACAGTGATATGACAACAGACACAATATAATATAGTGAAATCCTGTCACAATCAAATATGTTATGCAGAAACGTAGGTTGTTCATAGGAAGTGGTAAAGCAAAGAAGAAACAAAACCTGCAATCAGTACCATCACTGAACAATGTGCATCCCAAACATTAGCATAGGTTCAGAGGTTGACACGAGGCTATCTGCCCTAGGGTATGTAGAAGCCTAGCCACAGAGTGTTTGCATTCTGCAATCACACTAGATCAGTAGACTGTGCCTGTTAATAGTAGGTCACACAAGATATCTCACATATGTTCATTTCATTCTGCCTCTGTCTAGCAAGGACCCATAACATATCCCAGGGCTAAACATACGATCACCTGTCCAGCTGTGAAGATGTCACCTGTAGGTGGTCAGCGTGGGTCTGTGCATATGTGGGACTGTGATCACATTCTCGAGTGATTGGAGCCTCTGTGATGGTAATATGCCCCTCCAGCATGTCCTATTAACATCATTGCTCACGTACCTGTCCCTGGAGCATGTAGCTAGCTGTAAGGGACTTTGATATCCTCATGTGGAACCTGTTCATCAATGCTTTGATGGACATGGCTTCAAACAAAAGGTACAGACTGCATCCAAGTAGGCAGCAAGCAACTGAGGAGAGCTGGGGTCACCATAGCCAAACTGTGCATACCATCTGTTTGAGTGCCTAGATCCACTTGGTTATGTAAATCTGTGTACAGTCCAGTTGCTGCAGGTGTTGGGTAAGGTACATCCGAAATGGGCCATTGTATCCAAGCATGTGCCTGATGACTATAGGGTCACAATGACCCCACCTGATCTGGATGTAAAACCGTATGGGATAAGGTTGCCTAAATAGAAGGTGTGTCCAACAACACTGGCAACATGAATGTCAAAGGTAAGAGTACTAAGTATTCATGTCCCCAAATCAAAAATCACACACACTGTACATGATGTATCATCACCTATGTAGTAATGTGTGTGCACGATGTTCCTACCAAAGGTGATGACTATGCATCTACAGTAAGGTAGCTGTAGGACATGGCTCTGGCACCAGTCATCCATCTCTGTGCGACCCTTTCTGAGGATGCTTGTGCCAGCTGTGGAGTCGATTATGACACACAGTTTGCAGTCATCTGCAAACATGGTCATCCATATTCCTCCTGTGCTAGCCAGTATGTCTCAGACATATATACAGAACAAGAGAGGTCCCAGGACTGAGCCCTGTGGGATGCCATGTGTAACTGGTGTATAGTCAGACATGGTACCTGCAATACTGACCATGTGTTTGCTATTCATGATCCAGTTAGCAATCCATCTTGTGACATATGTGTAGATATTGACTCCGGTGATCTAATGTGTAAAGGCCAAGTGGGGTATTGTGTATAAGTGGTGTGCGAGCTCCAGGAAGGCTGTTTGGACAACCCTGTGTACGTCTATGGACCTGTTATCTGTTTAAAGACATCAAACATCTGCAAGAGGCAAGATATGCCCACAACAACACCAAATTGTGTAGGATCCAGTGTCTGTAGGTTCACAATGTGTATGTGCTCCATGATGATACACTCCATAGCATAGCAGACCAGGATAGTTAGGCATATATTGGTGATAATGTCCAGGGTCCTTTGTGGCACCAGCACTGTGGAGCATGTACACCGTAGCTGTATGCCATTCCATGGGTACACATCCTGTAGTAACTGTGATATTGAACAGTGACATAATGTGAGTGTGAAGTTTGTCATGAATCTCATGTATGCCACAGTCTGGGAAACTATCTGGCCCACTGATGCTGTGTTGTCTGCTATGGAGAGGGCAGCACACACATGTTCATCTGTGATGTCAGGGAGGCTGCACCCTGTTGTGATGGACATGTGCACTGCAGGGGGGATGGTGGGGAAACATTCCCACTGAACCTGTTGTCCAGGATGTATCATTTGTAACTATGCAGTAACTCACAGCATATCTTTGAGTTCTCACCCAGGTCCCTGACATAACTAAATAAGGCCTTGTGATTGTCCATAGCGTCTGTTGCAAGTGTCCATTAGAAGTGGGCCTTAGATGAATCAACTAGTGATCATAGCTATACCATAGTACTGATCAGAGATGCCTTCCTGATTGTGATTGTTCTCTATAATGTAGTAGCCTCCTCCTGTCCCTGTATAGCTCAGTAATGGCTGTGGTCCAGTAGACAGGTCCCTGCCTTTGGAGGAGTGAGTCTTGTAGTTATCTGGGATAGCATGATCCATAAATTCCAGTAGTTGTCCATAGAATGTGTTTGTAAAGTATGAAGTTGTCTGAGCCGTAATTAACACTGTCCCAGGGTCATTGAGGGATACCACCTCAGTTTGTACAAGTGTGACATTTGCTCATGAGAAGTATGTCACTGAGATCACATAGGATGTGTGTGTGTATGGGATATGTATGTCTAGTGAGATGAATGTATGTTCCGATCTTAACAATTACAGGTATACCTCTGTTGTGGAACATAGAGTCTCCATGTGGGTGATGATCAGGTCCCACATGTTTAACCCCCTGTGGGTGTGGTGACCAGGTCTGCCCTAGCATTTGAGTGCAACAATCTTAGCAACTGTTGTGTGAGGGTGTCACTGCTTGAGTAGTATACCCAGTCAATGTTTGTGTATTTGAAGTCATACAATATAATGGTGTTTGGTGAGACCTTCACATTCCCCAGTGTTCCCAGGAATAATGACTGTTGTGCCCATGTTTGGGAGTGTGGTCTGTAACAGTCTACAAACTGAAATGCAGTTTTTCCCAGTCTCAGTTGCACATGTACATTCACCAATGCTTTGTGTACTGCTACCAACCTGGAGGTGTGTGTATGAATGATGTATATGGATTCCCCCCCCTATTGTTGTTGTCCGGTCCAAGTCTTGTGTCTGAAAACCATGGTATGACGTAAAACCTTTTAGTGCTGCTGTGCATTTGTGAGCCTGAACCAGGTGTTTGTTACTGCACATATATCGACTGATTCCATACTGATGTGAGTCCTGAGTGCATGCATTCTGAGGGTTAGACATCAGTTGTTGAGCACCATCACTCTCCGTTTCCTGTACCCTGTAATGTCTATGGCTGTGGTTATGTCTTCTGACCCTCACTTCAAACAGCCACTATGTGTGTGTCAAGAGCCTAAGGCAGTCTGTGAAAGCCTAGGGGTGACAGGTGCATGGCGTCCATAGCGAATGTAAAGGTATGCTGAGCATGTAATCCCAGGCTGACAGACACTGGATCCCCTGTGAATGACAACAATATGTTAGGCAACTGTTAAAAGTGATCCTGTCATCTGTATACTGTGACATAGTACTTGGTGAGGGTAAGATGCTACACAAGGTCAGGGTCATACTGTCCTGGGCTACATGATCAGAGAGCCCCTCTATGTCTCTTGTCATGTAGTCCAGGGAGGAACGTCTGAGGGTTTACACACCAGAATGGTCAATGATGGAGCCATATTTGTACTTGCAGTGGACTGACAACAGTGCATGTGTCATGTGGCATATCCTGGCACCCGACATACAGCACAAAGTGACCTTCACCTTGTTCAGCCTGGTGAGTGGGATGTCAGTGTGATGGACAATTACATTCACCAAATACAAGTATATGAGGTGTGTTGTGTAGGCCTAAGGGCAGTGACTGTGTGGTACAATGACTTTGTGAACTATGTGATATGTGTGTATGGTTGTGTGTTAGCAGTTGTTTGTGTGTCTGCTTTGGATATCTCAGCTGCTTAGGCAGAGTATATTTAGATGCTACAAGTATGTCATTGTGTGTCAATGTATACAGTTTGCTGTTGTCATAGGTGCATGTGCGACTGTATTTGTGGTGTGTGTGGTTACCTTCACCACCCAATAGACTGTGCCAGTCATGGCTTGAGAGAGCTCAGCCTCCTGCCTGTCTATACAATTGCACCTCTCACAGATATCTGAGTTTGTTGGTAGGAGGACAGTGTTACCTATGTACATAAGGCAGTTGTAACAATGCATCAGAATTCCAATATGCACCAGCTGGACTGGAGAGTACACACAAAACCGACCTTTGGACATGCCAAGATATGATGATGACATACACTGTCGACTGATCACAAAGGATCAGTAGTGTGTCAAGTGTGTACAAGAGTATAACAGGGTTTTAGTGTTCAGGTTTGTTGTTGCTGTGGAAAGATAATCTGCAAAGGAGTACAGACAGAAACATTACACCTCCTTCAGCTATGTCAGAAATATCGATGTACAGTCATATATGTCCTGAGTCAGGGTCAACTCTACCTGACTGACAAAGTCAACATCCTGTCAGACAGGCCCATACATACATACCCACCTCCCAGTGACAAAAGACCCTAACATCATACCAGGAGATATCACATATAGAATGTGTAAACTGGTCCTCCTAATGCCAAATGAATCCCATCACGTGGATAACATTGTTTCCCCATATGTGTCATAAGTGAACGACAGGACAAACAGACACTGCACCCGAGCAGTCTGTTGAGCCTCACACTCTCTACAGGATCTTACACCGTTGAATGTGTTACAGCAACATGTGGCACACTCCACAAGTGTTTGTGCACAACACACCATGGGAACTACATTCCTATAAGCCTACGAAGTCTGAAATGCTAGTCCATGGAGTCCATCATGATTGCAGTCAGGAACAGAGATATTGTAAACCGACAAACACACAACCCAAACGTCTGTGGTATGTTAATGAGCACATCATGTTCCCCAAACCTGCTCTATATCATCAAGGCAGGCACCCAGGACATACATCACTGACAGGAGCAACACAGGTCCCACATAGACTTTGAATAGCCCTTTACCAACATCACAGACACATGTAGTCATATGAAGGAGTGGTAATTTGTCCACAGATAGATCACACCAGGTACGAATTGTGTATTCCTATTCAAGATGTTCACACCTACTGACCCACAAGGTTCATTCCTGGGATTGCATAACACTAAGTGCACACACATTACCATCTTCAGTCTGATGATGTCAGCAACCTACAAATATAGCATGTGAATAAAAACCACACAGTAAATAGTAACTTGTAGTAACATATACTTTCCACCACTGTTAAGATTTATACTTAGCAAGGCTTCCAACTACAGTTGCAGGTAGTGATTTCACTAGATACTTTTTTACAAACACTTTTCTATAAACATTTTTTATATGCAGAACTGTTATGCATTGTTTTTAGACTGCTTTTATTGTGTATATATTTCTTGCACACTTTCATGCTTTTAATGCACATTTGCTTGGTGTATGAACGTAACAAACTGCTGATGCATCAATGTTTTATGGTTTCCAACTGTTTTAAAAGTATGAAACTACATACTTTTGAGAATGCTCCTAAACAGAGCTTTCATTCCCTGAATTTACTTTTGCAAGAAATGCTGCTAACACGCCTTCATTGTGATTGCATTACTAATTAAAGCGTGGGTGTGTTGCATAAAAACTTGACTCTGACACTGCATTTTACTTTTGCCTCTGATGAAGCTGTAGTTTTAACCACAGCGAAAACGCTTGTTTTAACAATAAAGTGCGTTAAGGTTTAAGTTTTTTCCGACTTCAGTGTGGCTTTATACGTGCAAGTGGATTTCAATTTCAGTGTTACAGCTTGTATTGCAAACAGCCTTCACAATAAGGACTTTAACATTTTTTTGGGCTTTACGGTGCTTGTCCGGACTGCTTTTGTGCATTTTACTCATAACATAATTAGGTAGAGGTTTGAATCCTGCAAATGCTGAGTATGAATGTGTGTGTGTAAGACTGCCTTTGAGAGGAGTAAATAAAAAAAAATAAAATAAAACATTAGGAGTGATGAATACCTCTTTGCCAAGTGTGATGATGTCAGCATCCTACAAATAGAGCTTTGGAAAAAAGTGCTCCCAGTAAAGCAAATAGGACATTGTGTTAATGCGTATCTCACTAGTGTCATAACATAGTTAGGTAGAGGTTTGAAACTTGCAAATGTTGAGTGTGTGTAAAACTGCCTTTAAGAGGAGTGGTCTTTTTGGAGACTGTGGAAATTCATTAGGAGTGGTGAATACCTCTTTGCCAAGTGTGATGATGTCAGCATCCTACAAATAGAGCTTTGGAAATGAATGCTCCTAGTAAAGCAAATAGCGCGTCGTGTTAATGTGTATCTTACTAGTGTCATAACATAGTTAGGTAGAGGTTTGAATTCTCCAAATGCTGAGTGTGAATGTGTGTGTATAAGACTGCTTTTGAGAGGAGTGGCCTTTTTGGAGACTGTGGAAATACATTAGGAGTGGTGAATACCTCTTTGCCAAGTGTGATGATGTCAGCATCCTACAAATAGAGCTTTGGAAAAGAATGCTCCCAGTAAAGCAAATAGTGCATCGTGTTAATGCGTATCTCACTAGTGTCATAACATAGTTAGGTAGAGGTTTGAATTCTCTGAATGTGTGTGTGTGAGACTGCCTTTGAGAGGAGTGGCCTTTTTGGAGACTGTGGAAATACATTAGGAGTGGTGAATACCTCTTTGCCAAGTGTGATGATGTCAGCATCCTACAAATAGAGCTTTGGAAAAGAAGGCTCCCACTAAAGCAAATAGCGCACCATGTTAATGCGTATCTCACTAGTGTCATAACATAGTTAAGTAGAGGTTTGAATCCTGCAAATGCTGAGTGTGTGTATGAAACTGCCTTTGAGAAGAGTGGCCTTTTTGGAGACTGTGGAAATACATTAGGAGTGGTGAATACTTCTTTGCCAAGAGTGATGATGTCAGCATCCTACAAATAGAGCTTTGGAAAAGAATGCTCCAAATAAAGCAACTAGCATGTCGTGTTAATGTGTGTCTCACAAGTGTCATAACATAGTTAGGTAGGGAGTTGAGTCCTGAAAATGCCGGGTGTGTGTGTGATTCCCTTTGAGAGGAGTAGCCTTTTTGGAGACTATGAAAACACATTTTAAAAGAGGTGCATCCCTCTTTGGAAAGCCTGATGATGTCAGCATTCTACAATTATTCAAGGTGAACAGAAATCGCACAGTAATGCATATCGCGTGCCGTGTTAATGCATATCTCTCTAGTATTATAACATAGTTAGGTAGGGGTTTGAGTCCTGCAAACATTGAGTGTGTGTGCCACAGGTGGTGAATGCAGTGTGGGTTTTGCTTTTACTATGGTATGACATATGTTTCAAACAGTATGTGCATTGCACACATCGGGTATCTGCGTGTCAAATAGATTTGTGTACATGCGACCTCAATCAGTAGATAGGTGTGAAGCCTGCATACTGCATGAATACATTTGTAACCCTTGACAGATTGTGCTGCTACTTCTCAGATCATAGGTCACATATGTATGTATGCGTCAAGACTGGCCAATGTAGTGATCCGTGGCCAAGGACATCCCTGCCACACACACCCATGACATGTACTATAGAGTACTGTGAGTGAGGGTAGTTGCTAGGGTGTATGTCAGACATGTTCATACACAACAACGACTGGCAATAATGGACAGTCATGATAGGTGTGCACCAGCCCTGTGGATATGCATGCAGGCCCCTAATGTGTTATGTGAAACACCGTGGGACCCCATAATACCTATGGATATGTGGATACCAAGGGACAGATGACATAACACGTGTCTGTCTGTACACATTGGTACCCAACATACATGTTCAGGGCTACCACCTATGTGGTACTGTCGGGATAGTATGTATAGTAAATGTGGATGACTATGCCATAGACCGTGTACTGCTATACAGCATGTATTGGACAACAGGTATCTGTCTGTATGATACCCTTGTATAGGATATGCGTCCCATCCGGGGAATGCAGTGTAGGCCAATGCATGCATTTCCAGATTTGGATGAACATATCCCTAGTATGTTTGCATGTACCAAAGAGGGCTTTATGCCACACAAGTGTGGTCCCAGGAATGTGTGGTGGTCAATACCACTGGTTACTGTTATAGTATAGTACTGGAAGGATCCAACTGTTACTGAATTCCCTACAACTGTGAGTCATTTGTCAGGACATCATCTAATGATTGGTTATAGTCATGCTGTTGAGGTGGTGTATACTGCCAGACTGCAGATCATTGACAGATATCAACAGTATCACACACAGCATAGTACCAACCCATGTCATACACACATGTGTACCCATGTTAGTACATATCTGTAGTAGAATGCATACTGGCCATCGAAAGATACCATGAGATGTTAACAATGTGTAGAACAGGGTATGTTGCACATCCCACATGTCCACTATGCACGTACATGCAGACAGTGCGCACACACCATGTTCACATATGTACACCCGATAATTTGTAATGCACACATCACACACGTACTGTCAACTCACTAACACATGCTGGCAACACTGTACTCTTCAGCCAAGTGGCACATGGGTGGACAATACATACTCAGACCTAACACTGGTGTAAACAATGCTACAATGGCTATCAGAGCTGTGATGCATAATGCCTGCTCAGATATACCTACAAGGATATCAGTGCACCTTCCTGTTGGCAACTTGCTACTATTGCTACACTGCTATAATGTCACCCTGTGCATCAGAACCATGTTAGCCTATTCCTGCATCAATGTGACAGATGACAGGAGGTGGCACAGGTGTCATCATATGCACAGAGTGTGTTGTAGGTTTGCCAGAGCCCAACATTGACACATCCAATCGGCATGTCTGTGTGTGTGTGTGTGTGTGTGTGTGTGTGTGTGTGTGTGTGTGTGTGTGTGTGTGTGTGAGGGACAACAGTACTGCATGGGCCAATGTTGATGTAATGTGTGTGTGTATGTGTGAGCCCTAGTTGTATGGTAAATGTGTGTGTGTCTGCATGCACACAACTCCACCATGTGGCTGCCATATACGGGTGGTTGTGGGACAGCCACAGACTGTACCTGCTAGGCCATACAGATCACTGTCTCTGGCCACGGACACAGTACCTGTGCCTAGCAGGGGTGCTACGGGCAGTATCGGGTACCAACCCTGACTGGCTGCTATCATCAGAGGCAGGGGTATGATGACTGGACCCATGTCCCTGCTGGGTCTGGCCAGTGCCACATGCAAGTGGTCTAGTAGGACGGTCAATGGATAGGCCAGCCACAGCATTGCTGGGGCTGCTACTGCCACTACGGGAGTGGCTGTGATACATGGTCCGTCCGCAATGACTGCCAGCTGATGCTGTTTCTGGCATGCATCTGCATCGGCTTCTCATCCTTCCCGCATGGTCCTGGCTCATGGCTAACACATTGCGGAGGACATCTAATGTCTCCCTCCAACGGCTATCAATGACCTCGGTGTAATTCCGGATGGCACCGGCAAGGTCACGGATGCTGTCATTGATAGCAGTGTAATGTGCCCTCTGCACCCTTAGTCTCTGTTGGGTGTACCATTCCATACATGAATGTGCCTGCATTACTGCCCGGAACATACTGGAGGTTATAATACCTCCGGGGGCATGTCTGCCAGGGGCAATATGACCAGTGGTGCTTCCCCGAGAACCCCTGGACATCCGCCTATGTGGTACCATTCCAGTAATCTGGCTATGGCTGCTGTGAGGGTTTGCACGTGCCATATGTATGACACTCTCCTGGTCAATGCCAACTGTATGCTGTCCCTCAGCTACGGCCATTGGTGACGAGGGATGTATTGGCAGTATGAGTGTGCACATAGATGGGGTTGACTGCTGTGTACTGTCGATTGGTGGACCAATGACAGACCCTGTCAGACCTTCCTGTGCCACAATACGTCTCATCATCTCCACTATTAGTGGTGGTGACATCAGGTTCCCTGCTGCATTCAGCCACACCTAACTCAGCACCCGTGGAAGGAAGACAGGAAACGCACTTTACAATCTGCACATGATGTTAGCACACATGCACACATGCACACATGAACACATGCACACATGAACACATGCACACATGCATACATGCACACATGAACACATGCACACATGCACACATGAACACATGAACATATGAACACATAAACACATGAACACATGCACCCATGCACACATGAACACATGAACACATGAACACATGCACACATACACACATGTACACATGCACAGAAATACACTGCTCACCACAGCACACACACACACACACACACACACACACACACACACACACACACACACACACACACACACACACACACACACACACACCAGCAATCCAACACATACACAATAGTGGGTGATGGTGGGTGACAGTATCACAAGGCAGTCACCACACACGTGTCAGCAGGCAGACCATGCGTTGCTCAACACCATGCAGTGCAAGTGTAGACAGCCCTATCTAATGACATTATACATGGCTTTGATGCATGTATGTAGTTGTTCAGTGATTGGCTACACCCTGGAACACAATGTGTACATGGGCACACATTGCTGTGCAAGTATTATCTGCTCTGCAATGTCATGTGCACTATCACTCAGTGGTATACATACCATGGCTGCATGTGTTATTTGTGCGACACATAGATTGCCATGTCTGATGACAGTGTCTGTGTCCATAGCACATAATAGTGGGCACAGATGTAGCAAATGCATGCAATGTACAGACATGGGATGAGAGGTGCATGTAGACGTGAAGGAATCCCAATGCACTACATGGACATTGCACAGTGGTTATGGTGCATGTGGGACATATTGCAGATATGTTGTTGCCAGCCATGACATGGCATGCTACATGACTGCAACATTAAACACCACACATACCCAATGTGTGTCATGTGACCTATACACCCAATAGCATTCCAGGACATATATGTGACTCTTTGTACAGATGGCGACTGTTGTGCAAAATGTGTATACTAGCATATGTAAACACACACACAACATGCTATGCATGGTGTGTATAGGTGCATATGTTTGCACACACAGAACAATGAGGTGCACAGCAAAGACTGCTATGTGTAGTACTGTGGTCATTGTAACTGGATGGGGTGTAGTACTATGTGCCATCATCATCATCATGCATCTTGTGGTCACTCGTGGCTACTACTGTGTGACAGACCAACACCTAGCATGCTGTACCTGAACTGCAGTGCCGTGGATACGTTCACTATTACACAGCCACTTTGTACATGGGTGTATGAGGTGCCCAGTAGGGATCATTGCCTAACATGACTGTGTTATGTGTTGAAGAGTGTTGCACAGCCCCATGATAGGCCTCTACCTCTGAGGTACATCATGTGTGTGTGGATGACATGTGGGATACTGACGTGTGACCTTACAGCGGGTGTGTGGTTATGCCATATTTAGCATGACTTTGTGTACTGCACGTGATAAATGTCTTATGTTGTGTACAGGTGTTGCAACTATGCCTATCCAATGTGCAGTACGGGGTTGCCACAACTGTGTGTCATGCTCTGTGTATTGCATGTCATTGAGGCAGCTACTGACATTACTGAGCTGTGCAATGTCTCACAGCAAACATGCACGGCATGCATTATGCATAGGTGTGTTACGTGTACATGGCCTACACCTCACCTATGACATGCATATTTCATTACCAACATTGCAGGTATAACACACTCACCAGCATGGATCGGCTACCCTGCTGTCACACCAGAGGGACCTACGAGAATATGACAGGGTTCATCAGTGGCCACAATTGTGGCATTGCTACAGTGGGTATGCCAAACTGCAGTAAAACAACAGTCAACAGTCACAGGTGTAGGGATATTATTCAAACTATCTGTATTGCACAACACTAGGCAGTGGAACTGCTAAATGCACAGTACACATCTCACGTACACATAATCTAACAATACAGATAACTGTAGTCGACAGATAGGGCATGTTACCTGCTTGCTCCAGGTGGATGTGCTGGGTGGCTCCGGCCTCCATTACAACACATGTCAGAGGTTGATGTAGCTGTTGTCCAGGAGCCACCACACTTAGGAGCAGCTCCTCCGCTCTGGTGAGGGGGGGATGAATGGCCACCCCACCACCAGTGGCAAGCTGCTGTCTTTGGATATCAGACACATGCCGCCGGACTTGTCTAATTAAATCACTGCAGTGATGGCGTTCCTGCTCATATATCCGGTTATGCATGCCTATGTCATTTACCCGACTGACAAGTTCCTGCCACAGTGCAGTCCACTCCTGCTGGTGCTGGCTGCTTCTGGAGAAGAGCATTGTGTACTGCTGCAAAAGGCTGTTGAGTATTACCTCTTCCTCATCTGCTGTGTATGCTGGGTTCCGTTGGTAGGCCATCTGGCTGAAAAAGATATGAACAATATGTGTGAGAGTGTCCTGTGGCACACTTTACACCTTTACCCACAGATATCACTTTACTGACATATATACCATCCTATTGTCTGTCAGAGGTTACACACATTTAATAACACTTATTGGTTCTCAGGCCACAACTAACTAACACTGCCTGGCAGACTCTATATATCACACCACTATACAACAGTACCCAACACACTGTTTGTGACACATTGCACAACCTCAAGACAGGGGTGTATATCACACCAATGCACGAACAGAGATGTCATCCATTGCAATGGATGTAAAGTACAGGTACAGTAGTACCAATCAACCACTCTAGTCATTGATGCCATAGCCCTGCCTAACAGATGTGTCCAGTTGTTACTATAGGTGGCATACTGCTGTAACAGACTATATATGTTGCTGGATACACAAGTTAACCCTGTAACATACATATGATTGTAGCCATTGTACAGGCATAATCACACACACACATCAGGAAAACATACAACGCACCAGTGTATGCCAACACAGATGAGCATTACTTGTGTACCATATGGTGCTGTGTGCCACTACTTACACACCCTTATGCCTGCAGTCTGTCTTCTGTGCAGACTACAGGAAACACACATGACAGTGTTTCCAAGCAATGTGAGCACACACCATACTGTGCTGTTTAGGCCTACAGCTTCAGGTAGTACTACAGGTCATATTGGTGATGGATTCACCAGCAGTACCACTCACTAAGCATACATGCATTGCTTTAGCCTACAATGAGACACCACATTCATCAACGGAGAACTACGTCACATCATATGCCATACTACTATGTCTGCCTAACAGTACATTACACATCAGTTGCTGTCCTCACAGCTAGGATAGGCACTACCATGTCAGATACAACATCACACTAAGCTATCACACATTTACAGACCTTGCACACATTCAGCGTTACACTTATTTAACCTCACATAGCAGCTATTGCATTAAGTACATGTGTGAGTGCATAGTGTCATAGGTAGCTAATATGCTATTGGCCCTAGGGCATACGGCAGACTAGCCATATGCTACCCTGGCCTTTGACACACATGTACTTTGATTTCATTTGCCCCTGCCAACCTGAACCACAGAGGTGTTTCCTGGGGTGTATTAACAATCTCCCACACAATCATCAGGGGTATTTATAACAACTGCTAAGGAGGAGCCTTGTTTGCTATTGCTATGTGGTCTATTCCAGTGTATGGCATATCTCTGAGATGGGAACCTATCCCTCCAGCATGTGCTGTTTAGTGAGCTGACAAGGTTTAGGGTCCTAGAGCATGTATCCCGGAGGGATTGTGATATGTTACCATGGTGGTTGTCACCCAGCTATGGGTGTGACATACCTCTGTATGTCCAGCAGAGGTCACCTCTGTGTGGCCAGTATGCAATACAGTGTAGTTGTGGTTTTGTGAGTCAGTCTGCATAGGGCATCTGTTTGTGGACAGTATTACCCTTTGGGAGGTCAGTCTGTGGCCTGTTCACCTGGTGTAGTTGTCATGTGAAGTACATATCACACAGGGCATTGTGATGAGTAGAGGGGAACTCTACCCTATACTTCCATAGATGACACACCTGTTGTCATGACACATACCACGCAGACAGATTACAGGTGTAGTGTGGCACTGTCTTCAACAAAGTGGAGGCTACTGTCCACCTGTGTCCCATGTTCCCTTATCACACCTTCACTGTTAGGTAGATCTCTGCATATGTGGTAGTTAATGGGTACACTGTTTTGGGAAGGTGGAATGGCACTGCAGTATCAACACTTGTCTACAGTCCATGCCTTGTTCACCACACACCTGTTGCGGTACATATGACCCCGTGTCTCTCTGTCTCTCTCTCACTCTATATTTATATATATATATATATATATATATATATATATATATATATATATATATATATATATATATATATGCATATCTATACACATACATGTACACATCCATTGCTGTACACATGGATGTACATATAGGCACATGTACAGTCCACCTTTCATGGTGGGGATATCACTTATTCGACAGTTGTGGGATGTACAGGTATGTGATTAAATTGCACAGTGTTGTGCAGAATGCATTTGGGTGTCCTCATCCCTTGTAGCATTAGTAGGCCTCACTGTCTGTAACACATCAGATCTGACAAATCTGTCCCACAGCATTTAACCACCACATGACATATATCAACACTACCATAGCTGTCCTTAGGCATAGGCCTACTGGGTGGCCACCTAGGGCGCCGCTCTAGCAGGGGTGCTTTTCCACTATTTATGTGGACACAAGGATGGGGGCACCAGGAAGTGTGGTAGGGGGCACCATGGGGCCCTATTGCCTAGGGCACCAGTTGACCTAAGGCCACTCCTGCACACTGCATTCTGTCTTCTAGACCACACAATATGACCTACATGGATATATGCACATATCAACCTTCACTGACAGATAGCTGTCCACCCTTCAGTAACAGTTGCAGTATGTCCTTTGCCCTATGCACATGTGCAGATACAGATAGATACATACTGCTGCCACACATGGATGATTTGCAGTATGTAGAGTACTCTTCAGGAACATCTACAACATGCTAACACATACATGTCAGTTACATACCTTACCTTTGTATTTCCCTGCTCCGTGTGTTATGGTTTTGTAGTTTTTTTTTATTGGTGGTTTGTTTTGGGTTTTTGCCCTCTATTTCACCTCCGGTCTCTGTTTCTGACTCTGTTCTGTCTCTGTCTCATTCTGTGTCCATGTCTCTCTCTCTCACTCTCTATCTCACAGCACCTGCAATGATATAATTGCATGTGTGGACTGCAGGTACAGCCTGCTTTTCTAGGTATCTGCACTTGTGCATGTGACAGCCTCTGCACCAATTGCTGCCCACCATTCAGTAATTGCATGCAGCCTGCTGTTTGGTGATTGCATTACTCACTGTGATTGCAGCCCACTGCTATAAAATGCTAGGTAAGGTAGGCGTAGCCCTTTCAGATTTCAAAGGTGGGGCCCATTCTTATTTGCTCCAGACATCGTTGTGTCAGTCTGAAGGTTGGTATATGTCTCTTATCTGATGCTAGGGTTGTAGCCAGTTATATGCATGTTGTACTCATACCTGCATGTTGCTGCTTCCAGTACACACATCTCAGTGTAGATATGTACGCACCCCTCCAAATGCTAACACAGGATACATGGGAGTATGTACTTTTTTCTCACTTACACAATTAACTGCCATACAAATGTGGTTATTGCACTGTATTCATGTGGCCAGTATTTATCATGGGCTGATACTATGTGGTGTTTGTAAGGTGCTACTGTAACATTATTCCCTGCTAGGATGGCTGGTTCTCCTTTCACAGTCACGTCATGCAATTTCACAACAACTGCTGGTAAAGACCCACAGAAAAGGGTTTGTGTTATACTATTCCTAATTTCCATTTACATTCCCTCATTGTAATGCATGATATATTTATTTCAGAACCAAGTTATTTGTATATCTGCTGTGGCTTAGTGGTAATTCATGCAGTCAATGGTCTGGGGTTCGATACTGGCAGATGTTTTTTATTTTGCTGCTCAGCAGAACAAGGGCCCTGCCATAGAGTGACTAAGGCACTTTTAAGCAGTTGTAAGTGGGTTTGCGCGGGTTTGCACGATGCTTAGTGACACTTAGCTAAGCACACACATGCGCACACTCGCTTAATCCCGCTTACTACTGCTTAAAAGTGCTTACTCCCGCTAACCCCCGCACTAATTTATTTGAAAGAAAAGAAAATGGGGAGATAGGAAAGTGGTGAAAAGGGGGCACAGAGAGGGAAAGACAGCAGGAAAACAAGCTCAGGATGTGCAGGACGGGTGTAGGGAAGGTCCATAGCTACCCATTTCCTTGCCAGCAACAGCTGTGCATATGTTGAAAATTTGGAGTGAAATTTGAAACCTTCCACCCCTGAGAGAGGGGTGAGGACAACATAGTTTGTTGTACTGCCAATTAGAATTATCAGTGTACATGTCCAATGGACATGTGTGCGAAATGGGAAGCTATGTATGGGGCGTAATTTTTTTTCGTGTACAGACTGCCCTTTTTTTTTTTTCAGGGGAGAGTGGAAAGTGAGGCAGAGGAAGTAGGCATATTTGGGGAGGTAGGTTGGGTAGGTAAACAGACAAGACAAACAAGATGCATACAGGGGCAGAGTATAACACATGTTGTGGGTGAACACAATTGACGGGGACGGATGTTTGGAAATCACAAGCCCATGATGAGCCCACAGATGGTAACAGTGGGACTGAGATCCCCACCCATGGGCAGTCACCACTGGACCTTCACAGACCCGAGGGTCGCTGTGCTGGGGGCTGCATAGGAGGGGCAGGCTCACCCATGAGTCGCGCCACTCTCGCCTCGAGCTGGCATAGGGGATCAGTGACTAAATGCTGGATCTCCCTACGCACCACAACCCAGACCCTTTGGAGGGTGACAAGAGGCCCTTCTCCGCCCACGCTTGTGGGGGGGTGAGCCCCTTCCCCTGCAGCGCTTCCACCTGAAGGTGGCACAGGACCTATGGAGGAGGATGGCCCGGGCTGGGCACCAGACCTGCTGGTGCCAGGTGCAACTGCCAGCTGAGGAGGGACAGGTGGGTCCACTGGGACTGGCCTTGCCATACATTCTGTGATTAGGTGTGTTTAATTACAACATAGACAACAGCATTTCAAGTTAGTTGTAACAGCATGCAGTAATATTCCCATTAACCCAACACACCAGGGTTACAACAGTTGAACAGCAAGCATAACACATGCATGTATTGAACAACAGTGGACATTCCAACAGCATGCAGGGATGATTGGTGGCAAAAGGCCACCAAGATTGTGGTGTTTTAACAGGGGACATGCATCAAAGTAAGTGCAGATTTTATATAACAATAGGACATATGTCCCAACAAATGTTATGAGATTAGACATACCCATTGAGGTGTGGAATTGCATTGTTTATGCACATGGAGTAGGGTGTAAAAAGAAACCTCCATTAACATCTTATTAGTACTTTAACTGTACACTACATTACTATTAACTGCAGGTGTATATCCCCTGCATGTATTCTTACACTAGGCAACATGCATTTGATTGTGTTATGGGTTTTGCTACTTCATGATATACCCGGCCTATATCTGACATGGTAACTGTCCAGGATGCAGATGTTACTGCTACATACTTGTATTAAATTGACTTGTTTATGTATCTGCACATCTGGATGTGTTCACATGGCTTTTTCACTTGTTTTCACGCAACCCTACTTTTCAGGTCGCACACTAACATTTCTGGGGAACAACCTGACAGGCTACTCATGTGCCATATTTACCTATGCATGTCAGCCATTTCACAACTGTTTAGGACTGTTGCATACTTCACAGCTACTGGCACTTCCTTCATCCACTTTATGTGGGACTGCACTACTGGGGGTTGTCAGCACTTACTACAACAGAGTAACACTTCTTCACTGCAAGGGTACAACATTTCTGAGTAACTGGCACATACAAACTGCAAGTATTATACCTTTCTTATTTACATTAAATCTCTTTTCTACAGGCTCTCTCCTGTATTTGACATTACACTGCATACAGTAGACCTATTCAGGACATGTTATACCTTTATTGATTGGTTACAAGACTGTTTTATAGGCTCATTCACTTTTTATCTATGACAGTGCATGCAGAGATAGTATTCCAGACATGTTTTTGCTTTATTCATGGGTTACTACACTCTATTCCTGGCTATCTGACTTATGATATGTAACAGTACATGCAGAGGATTTATTCAGGGAATGAATGTTTTATACTTCACAGCTACTGCCACTTCCTTCATCCACTTCCTATGGGACTGCACAGCTGTGGGTTGACAGCACCTAATACAACAGTACTATTTTTTATTGCAAGGGTACAACAACATTTAAAAGTAAGTGACATAGACACACTCCAAGTTTTATACCTTTATTAATTACATTGAACACTCTTTTCTACAGGCTCTCTTCTTTACTTGTTATTACAGTGCATACGGAAGACATATTCAGGACATATTATACCTTTCTTGATAGGTTGCAACACTCTTTTTCAGGCCTGCTCACTTATATGTTATGACAGTATATGCAGGGATAGTATTCCAGACTAATTTTGCCTTGATTGGTGGGTTAGTACACTCTATTTCTGGCTCACTGACGTTTGTTATATAACAGTACATGCAGAGGATTTAATCAGGACATTTTATTGCTGTATTATTGGGATGAAACACTTTTCTCATGCTCACTCACATATATCATGTAACAATACATGCAGAATATTTACTAACCTGCCTGGTGGCACAGCCTTAGCAGCCTATCTGCATAGGCTTTCTGATTCATAATGCGAGCACCTGCAGCTGTGGAGTAAATAAAGGGATACTGAGACATACCTATCCATTATTTAGACTATATTAGCTTATCTTACATACTGCATTCCATGGCTACCTACTTAGTAGTGGGGCATCCCGCATTTGACGGGCCTCCTGGATCCACTGGTTCAGAAGGTTCTGCTTCCGCCTCTTCAGGTCTGCATGGTGGTGATGGACCTGCTCACCAGTCTGAGGGACGCCTGTGGCACTGGTAAGTTCATGATCCAACCGCTTCCAAGCCTCCACCTTATACTCCATTCCTTGGAACTGGCCCTGCAGGAGTCGAGTCTCATGCCGATGGACTAGGAGCCAAACCATATATCTTGACTCCTCGATGCCCCAGCATTGCGCTCGAAAGCGTGTACCGTCTCCAGCACCAGACATTCTAACTGCAGATGGGAGCTACAATCAGTTATGGCGAGTATTCCCGCCTATGTGGCTTAAATATGCCACATTTCCCACACTTTTCTGTGATTGGCCATTTTTGAATATTCTCGGCTGACTGCAGACCTGCTTAGCAATGGTTAATCGTACATTTATTACTATATATATATTAACAGTGGATGTTTATCCTTATCTGTCATGGCTTAGTGATTCAGTACATTGGTTATGGTGCACAGTGTCCTGGGTTCAAACCTTATCATTGCATTTTATTTTACTACTGTCCAGAAAAGTTAGGGGGCGTGGCTGTGTTTAAGCAACTTTGCTCTACGTTGCTCCACGTTGCCCGACGGTGTGCTGGTTGGCGCGGTGCACACATCTGCGCATACCGATTGCACTGGGTAAAGCGCTATTTAGCTATGGGCAACTACATTGCGCTGGGTAAAGTGCGAGTTAGCTATGGGCAACTACATTGCGCTGGGTAAAGCGCAAGTTAGCTATGGGCAACTACATTCTGCTGGATAAAGTGCGAGTTAGCTAGGGGCAACTATATTGCGCTGGGTGAAGCGCTGCTTAACTGCAGGCAATTTTATATTGGGATCCTTTAAAATATTTATTTTATTCACTGATACATTGGCCATTTCACTGCTTTTTAGTTATGTTTAAACATATATCTTAGGTACTATTCCATATATTGATTTAAAAAATAAATACAAAAGGAAGTGGTGGGACTCGAACTGTGAATGCCTGTTCTTTGTGCGAATGGTCTACCATTACGCTATTGCTAGTTGGTGTGATTTGCATAAATATTCCTTCTTATGCTCTTCCATGTCAGAATTGCTAACTGTAGCTAAGCAATGGGCACACCCGCGCACACACACGCAAATACAGGCAGCTATTTTGGGTATTTAAAAAAAAAATTAAGGTTCTGCGTTTTAGATGTTTGATGGGGGTTTACAATATCACACAGTGAGGTGTTGGGTGCAGGGACATCTGAGCGAAATCGCTCTTATTTATTTCCTTTTATTTTCAACACTTGCAGGGGTGTGGACATTTAGACTGCTCGGCAGTCGGGCACGCCCCCTGCTTTCTTACACGTCCGTGTAGGACTTACGGTTGGGTCAGCATGCCCTCATGCATATTCATGGCACGCTGACGTCATACCATTCAACTGCAGCCTCCGAGTAAGACTTATTAAGTCTTACACAGGAGATTCGTGAATCTGGGGATTGTCTTTGCCATCCAATCTTCCTTTGCCTTAGGGTAAACAATGTGGTAATGCATACCACCCTTGGCAGCAGAGTTAGTCTTTGGACATCGCACTACTGCTTGCTGATGATTCACATTTGCTTTATGATTCAGAATGTCAAGCATAGTTCTTATTTTCATCCCATTGTAAGAAAAATGTTCAAACTTCTGACAATACTTACAAAGCAGTGCATGAAAGACTTCCAATCTGCCTGTGTGTTTAGGTGTTGGAGATCATTCACCAGCGTTTGGTTCGGAACAATTTTTGCCAACGTCATGTGCTCTTCATTGCCTTCCTCCAACCACAGCTTCTGCTCTCTGTCTTCAATAGTCATATCATGCTCACAGGCATGGAACTTCTTGCCCAAGTCCCATTGGTGCTTATCAGTGATGTGATATAACAGGGACTTCCATTTATCATACAGCAGCTCTGCATCTCCATCACATGTTTCAGAACATCACCACAAGTGGTTTGAAATGCTATGACATTATGGCATGAGCTGTTCCATATCTTTTTTCCGGGCCACCTCAACAATTTTTCTAGTAATTCCTTTAGACACATGCCATAGATCAAACTGATGGTCAGTGTCTGTGTTCGCATTGCACTGGCAATCCCACAATGCTGATCAGTGGCTACAACACTGATGGTGATGTCCAATTCCCTCAAATTATGCATACAGTTCAGGAATACTTTCTTCTTCAAAGCATCAGATGAAATACCATCACCCAGCTGCTCCAGTGAAAAATCCAACAGATACCCAGTGTCCATGTCCATCACACTATAGTAGCAGTATTTAGCAGAATACTCCAGACTGTCACATCGACCATCACCAGTGAGTCTAATGGCTTTTCCATCTACCTCATGGATAAGATCTTCCTGATGTTGCTTCCAATTGTTCTGCACTACTGGGAAGAGTTATTCACTATGTATTTCATAGAAAGTAGTCTTCCCAATGAACTCCAGTCCCACATAAGCAAAAAAATATGCAATGTATGCATATGTGATTCCACTGAACAGTACAGCTGCTGCACTAAGTAGATTGCCTTCTGCCATTCGCCCAAGCATTGGCTGGCTTTGCCACTTTACAATTTCATGTCCATTCAAACGCTGCACTGTGGCAGCAAACACTGATCCCACATAAACTTTACGATAATCATCACATGCTGGTGCTTTGCATTGCGGGCATATCAATTTCAGCAGCAGCTCATTCAGGGAATCCTCAAAAACTATGAATTTTCTTTACAATGCTTTGTGTTGCTCAGTAGTTTCATTTTCCAAGGTGTCATCATATTCTGATTTTGAAATACTGACAAATAATGTCATTCCAGATCTTCTTCCATCCTCTCGTTACTGCTCTCCAGTGTAGTAATGTCTTCATTTTCCCCTCCGCTGTTGGCTGATATTGTTGACAAACTATCGACTCTGTCTGTCCAGTCTTGCTCATCTACTGCATTTTCATTACTATTCCTAGACACTGAACGGATTCCCTTCAACAAAACACTGATAGATGAAAGTTGAGTATCTTTGACTGGAGTGCTACAACCAAGTATAGGTGACAGTACATTCACATTCATAAATCATGTTGACAAGTACACCTGAGTCACTTGGTCCTTCTTTGTTTTGACGTTGTCATTTCCAAGGTCATCATCCGGAATGGCCCAGTGTGCATAAGTGTGGTCCTTAAGTATAGGGTTTACTGTGGGGCATAGCTCTGGAAACTGCATTGCTGCATCTTTACAACTGGAAGCCATTGTTGCAGCATCATGTATGGAAACCCGGGGGAGGCAGGTCTGTGTTCCAAGATTTGCTGTATAATGTGCTGTCCTTGTTTGACTCCATTGACTCCATGATTTTTTGTTGCCTGCAGTAACACTACATTGAACTTTAGAGTTGTTTCTGGAAAACGATCCCATTTCATTTCCTGTGGTAAGTGTGGTTCTTTTGTTTACAGAACATGTATAACTTTCAGCAGTACTTGTTGACATGGTCAGCTGGGTTCCTGCTTCCAGTACACTGTCAGGGACATTAAGGTCAATATCCATCCTTGAGCTGACTGTCTCTTCATGGAATGATGATGCATCAGCCTGAGAGAAGGAAAGAGAAAATGTGTTATGTCATACAACTATACCCTTAATTATAGTAGGATTTTAACACTGTAATGTTATGCTACTAGACATTGTGTCCAGATGCTTACACTATTGCCAACTGTGACTTCCATTTCCATCATCAGGTCTGGTTCCCAGACCATGAGCAGCATCTCTTCCTATAGTCAAGCAATACAGAATAAGAGTTATTTTTAGCAGTGAAAGAGAAACAATCCTCCTACAAAAAAAAAAAAAAATGAATTTCTTATTAAGCCTATACGGCTAGACTAAAATTTGACATTTACCATAAACAGAGGATTTCCCCTGCTGAAACATCAAGTGAACATCATGCAATCATTGACATAAATTTAGGAACCAGATACAGATTCACCTACTGAGCTCACACTAGAGTAAACATGAGCACACCTGCCCATCAGCACAGACAGTATATATGAAAGCTGTATTGAACCTATCCGCATACCTGACCCTGGTTATCAGACATCTGTTGCATTACTGTGTCAGGTGGACTCATCTGTGTTGACAGTAACTCATTCAATAGCTCTATAGAGATAGGAAAAAATCGCCAGCTTATCTGTTTGACACTACTTTCACAATGACATTGAAATAACCATTTTAATAATCAGTGCCTTATTTTGGTCACCTGCCAGCCACAGACTGGATGCAAAGAGTGATGCTGTCAAGAACAACTACACTGTAATTTTTACAGTAAAAGACCTACAGAACACATGCTATTAAAATGGCTAACACCAATTTGCAGCACGAGTCAGCCAGTGTTGACACTGTCAAGGGTTGCCATAATATTTACTAAAAATGCCACAGTTGTTTGGCTAACTTCAACAGCTACATAACCCCACTCTTCATAACATGAAACTATGCTTAATGACACAGCCTTAAGGTTACATACCCTTTTCCATTATTATACTGCAATACGCTTATATGATGATAGTCTCTCCTTGGTTTGTATGTGACTGAACTTTGTAGGCAGTGCATTCTTCTTCAGACACTGACATGTCTGACGTTTCCATAGCTCTTCAGGAAGAAGGTTCATCATCATATTAGTTTCGAACATACAATCCTCGAAATGCTTGGAGCACACTTACTTCACAAAATTTGGGATGTGACCCGCATTGGTTCCACATCGAGTCACCCACACAGTACAAAGTTGAACACCCCTGGGAAAGGTATATATAGACACACCATCCTCAAGTTACCCAGCGTGTGTTGCACATGGATTCACTTCAAAATATTGAAATTCCAGAACACAGCATTTCATATGATTGAAACAAATTATACAAAATGTTCCAATGAAGGTATTTGTCCAAAACCATGTGGTTGCAGTTTAATGGTGCACACAATTTTCAGTATTCCTATGCGTGAATGACCTCATCGGTACACAACTTATTACAACACATGATGCGTGTTCAACTTAAAAAGGTCATATAGCACACATTCGATAATGCCCCTTTTTATCTAAGGCACTGGAAAAAACCTGCAGTTGTTACTGACAAGATTCACTCAGTGATGCTCACAGTCAAACACTCATCACAGGTTTGAAATATGACACCATCCAAATATAAAATCACCAGTGTCACAACTTTGTAATGATCAACAGTAATCAAGACTTTTCCCATACACCTTGAATACTGGAAGAAGGGAATAAGTCCAATCCAACACGCAAGGACATGGTGACAGTGACTTCCATTTTTGTACACCAGGCCAATTCAAAAATGAAAATTTGCTATCTTTCCTGACAATGAGTACACAAATGACTGCTAAAGGCCTATAGGTAGAAATAAACTACAGCACTTCAAACTGGTTAAGGAACTGTATCGGACAAGTTTGGGGCACAAAAGCACTACAGTGCTTCAAAATTTCACTGTCATGTAAATATGTGTATCACTGCTTGTGCAACTACACCACCACTACATCCTCAGAAGCTGTATTTATTTCAATTGACTCAATGCATAACTGACATTGTACTGTTTTGACCAACACACAGGACAAATAACATGGAAAAAGTCAGAAATACATTTTTATTCCCCTGGGGCAGTAACCTCTAACACTGTATTCACTCACAGGGGATTAGATTGCACATAACACATAAAAAGCTCCATTCTAAACCACGTCCACAGATGGTCACTTACAAACATTGCAGTAACTGAATGGACTTGCTGCTATTTCATCTCAAATATAACCCCCTGTATTGTCAAAACAAAACAAAACATTAAAAAAAAAATCACAATTAAAAAACAGCATAAGTCATACACTGTATGTTTTATTTATTTAACATTTGTTAACCAGGGAAGTCCGACTTAGAACGAAGCCAGTTTTTAGCAGAGGCCCAGGGAGAAAGGCTCCAGATGCATGTCTTTGTAATGTGGGAGGAAACCGGAGCACCTGGAGGAAACTCACACGAATGCAGGGAGGACATGGAGACTCCGCACAGAAGGCACCCCAGCCAAGAATCGAACCAGAAAACATCTTGCTGGAAGGCAACAAAGCTACTGCTGCACCACTGCGCCATCCAAATTGTATGCAAGACTTGTGTCAAGGACCTATAGACCTATAGAATACAACACACAGTTAAGGAATATTAGACTCTGCTAGTAACTCTAATTATCCAATGATGCCTACATGTCCACATTGCTGACCATGTGCAAAAGTTTTACAAATTACTCTGAAAACATGCAGAAACCCTCAAATGGCTGAAAGCCAGTATACTCCATGTTATCCGTTGGAAATCTCTGGTGGATTTGGTTCACAACACATGAAGGTATGACTACAAGATGTCCGTATCCAAGTTTTCTGTTGTCATGCATTCATAACACATATGCACAATATGCAAGAAATCTGTATGTTCTACACAGTAGGAAAAACTTGAAAGATATACATCTTTGCAACTCCACCATTAAGTACAAGGAAAGACTGCAATGACAAGAAATGTCCAGAGCTCGTCTGTTAAGCTGTATCTGGCATTACTCTAATAGCTGTACTTCCTCATTATGAGTGATGGATATTGTGTCATTCAAAAAATGTTATCTACCATTAGCATGACTATTGTCACTGTAGCAGATACAAAGAATAATGTGCTATCAAACCCTAGACAATGTAGTAACCCAAACTATCCGTTAACAGCTGCACTATTAACTTGCATGTAGCAGTATCAATTGCAATGCACTAAAAACAGAGTAGTTGATAGTACCTGTTGGTCCATGGTGTCTGCCAAAACTGTCCACTAAACATGTACATCCCCTGCAGAAGAATGTGTAGAAAATGTGGTGTTAGGGAAGTTCTGTCAAATAACAAATGCTCTGTGCTGTACCTTGGTGCCGGATCAAGTTGATTCATTTTGACATGTGCACGTGGTGATGAAGGACAGCAGTAGCATTCTGGCATTGAACTCACATGGATACAATGTTGGCAAGAGAACCAATCAGTATCTCTATTACTTGTGTATTGGTGTTATTCTTCCTCACTACTGCTACTACTACTACAACATGAACGTTTAGGTGGGCACTGTCCTTCCTTGTACACATGTTCAAAACTGTAAGGCACAATGGAAGGGAACGTCCCTTGACTTGCCATTGTGAGAGTACCTATGCTGTGGGCACATGAGAAGGTATGACACTATAACTGCACAATGCCATGAAATGGAACACAAGTCATATTACCCGTTCATTAATGACTGCATTCAGTTACATTTGTTATGCTACTTCCAATGGTAATTAATACTGTGGTAACACTTTTACCATCATTTTAGGAATGCACCCTGGCACTGAAGCAACCCCTTACTGATGTAGTATGCAAAAGAAATGGTCAATGTACTGAAGCCTACAGTACACTTTCTTTACTCACGTTTAATCATCCATAAACTGTCACTAAATACAGCTGTAGTGTGGTGATTCAAACCACAAACCACCCATGTCAGTTATGTAACTTTTACTGTTAGTCCTACAAAACGACAACTATAGCTAGTCAGCACAAGAAATCTGATCATTGCTATGATGGCTCCAATTAAATGAAGTGCATTTGCTTTGCATGTTCACATTTGGACACGGAACAGGAGATTCCACTACCTGCAGGACAGTAAGAATATCAAAAAAAAAACTCTCAGCAATTGCAGATTGAGTGTATGCACTAGTGATATACCCGAGAAGGCAAATGCATGCAATATGTAGGATAAGCCACCTCCCTATGAGAGTACCCAATGTTTATCATAGTAGTAGACACACAGTTGTACAGAAACAAAAAGAGAGAGAGAGAGAGCATCAAAGTAATTTAAGGTGTTGAAGTGGTACTGTTAAGCAACAGCAAGTTTACCTGGAAATCCATGACATTAGATTAACCCATATTAATGTGTGGTTGGAGGCATATGTCATCTGTACTTATGTCCAGAAACTGCAGCACTAACGATTTGTCTTGGCCACAGATAAATATCAAAATAGGAATTAAATTTGTGCACCATTTAAATGTGGGTATGGTGTTTTGATATTTTCATATGAATGTAGCTGCTAATGCTGGGATCCTGTTTGAGAGGCCCTTCTCCACAGGAACAACAACAAAGCAACTGGGAAACAAAATCAAGTGCGAGTATACACAAACATCAAAGCTCGTCTACCACAAGACAATGGAGAGTACCCAAAGAACTGGGTGGTGCACTCTATATGCCTGAATAAAGAACATCATTTTCCATTTGCACACAACCAAGGTGACAGTGACAAGGAACAAGTCAGCCATCAAGTATGCGAACCTTGCCCATGGCAACAGCACTGCCTACAAGCAAAGATTAAAAGAGATTATAGCAAGCTCAGATGCTCATAAGCCTAACTACTTATTATACAGCAGGAACTTCTTATTGTAACAATTATTAATGTCTGTTATGTACTTCGCAGATCATAAAGATTCTAGTTGTCTACTGATGTACTATGTTCTTCATCTGTAACTAATTTTGTAATTGTTAATTGCTATGTTGATCAAATTGTTAATTGCTATGTAAATCCAATGTAACTACTGCCTGTATATTTTAACTGTGGAGCTTTTCTCCCCGGGCCTCAGCTGAAAATGGACCTATGTCCAGTCGGACACTCCCAGTCAACAAATGTAAATAAATAATAAATAAATAAAATTGCTTAGTTATGGAAATAAGGCACCCTTTAGATGTCTAAACAGGTACAAGTGCATCAGATGTAAAGCCTAATAAACAACAATTACTCAAGCTTTCATGAAGGGGAAAGCTGAGTTGACAGGTATCATGCTGAGCAAATCCATTCATCACACAGGCATCCCAACTCCTCAATAAAGGATTGCAATTTACTGTTCACCAAAGGGGTGGAAAAAAAAGTAGAAGCAATGCATGTGTATGGAACAAAAGACAATGGTTTACCACAGTTACATTCATCTTACCAGTGGTACAAGAGGAATCTATGCTAAATATCAGGAACAAAGAATAATGGAGATACACAGTGCAAACTACTTGCTGCTTGTGTATCAAAACGGGACACAAAGTAGAAAAAACAAAATAGAAATTAATCTGCATCACACCCCTTGAAAACCTATCTCAAATGGACACACTCTCCATGACTATCTGTACTGTGGGTGATCTGTAATTTCTCTTTGCAATAGCACTATACAACTGATTGTGGTGCCACTAAGTAGTCCAATTAGAAATTAGAAATAAAAAGATAAGAAATACTATCCTCATTTGCAATAGTATATAATTGTATTTGTACTGAAAGTGATCCCAACTCTGTTATTACTACAATGTCTAGCAATGCTATACTGCCAAAGCACAACATTTTCTGTTGAATGTACTTTTTATTGTACTGAGGATCTGTTCTCCTTGGGCCTCCACTAAAAACAGGGTCTGAATGGGACACAGGACTTTGCCGGAAAAGAAACTGCAAATAAGTACATAAATAAAAAACTGATATGACCAGTAGCCCACTGCAAAGAACACAGAGGTATGTAGAACACAGAGAAAGGTAGGGGGTTTATCTGTATTAGCATCTTGCTTCAGGTGGAAAATACTCCAAGACAACCATAAATTAGCATAGACAGCATCCACAGTCAATACCATGATCTGCAATCTGAATGTCACTTACTGTTTTCCACTTTGTGCCACCGTCAATGAGTACTGTCTGTGGAACTCACTTGAAAATAATGGCTCACATAATTAAATGAAGGCATTTGGGTACATATGAGGATGTAAGAACATAAGGTGCTCTGGCTATCAGTCACAATCTAGGACTTGCACCCATTGTACTTTTAATTTTTTGGAATAGTTAGTCTTTCGTGTTTACCCCTGCCTTCATTTATTCAGGCAACTTCCCTATTCTGGAACCTTTCCTTTTTCTCCTTGACTCTCTATTAAAGTTTACTACATGTCCATTAATAAAGGGAAGTATGATTGTGGTAGGTGAACTTATTATAAAGACCGGGTCTATATCAAGTAGTCGAAGTATGACAACTTCGAACGTGATATGGTCTAAACCATAAGTTCGAAATTGCCATACGTCGATTGTAAAAAAAAAAATAATAAAAACAAAAAGAACATACCCGAGTGTTGTAAGCAGGGGGGCAAGCCCCCCTGCACCCCCCCAAACCCCTCAGTCTTTAAATATACAAACTCCGAGGTTGTGCTACAGTGCAGTAAAAGAAATTTTTCCTTTGGGAGGAACCTGTGGGAGGTGCAGGGGGCTTGCACCCTTGCATACAACCTTTTATTTTGTTTTCCCTTTTTTTTTTTTTTTTAATTTTTTTTGCACATAGTTGAAGTTCTGTAACTTCGGACATATGTGTTTGTACATATGGTAGTCGAAGTTACGGAAAGACCTCCATTGATCATAGCTTTTTTTTTTTTTTTAAGGCTGAAAACAACTATAAGAACTGGCAGATTTTCAGTGCTTATGGGATTACTAGGCTACCTGCCCTTGGGGATTATTTTAAGCCTAGCCAGTTACCATTATTGTCCACAAAATAGCCTAACCCATGTAGTTGTAGTGTGGTCTCACCCATCCCATGCTTGGTAACTTTAGATCGACCCTAATGAGAGCAACTGGGATCATGCTATAGAGAATTTCACTTATGACCCTTTGTAAAACTACCAAGATAACCATTGAGACAGAAATAAGATGTTGAAAAACTTTGGCCTTCGCACAACTGTTTCAGTTCATAGAATAGACTCTGTTTTACTGATGTTGCATGCAAACATTACTGCATCAACTTGTAATGTAATAAACATTGAAAACATGGCTGTGTAAATAGCAATCAGTGCCCCCTTTTCATAAGAAAACATTGCTCATGCTAGCATTGCATTCCACAATATAAATCATCTAATAGAGAAACTGCAATGTCCACACCAAAGAAAGTAAACAGTTTTGGCAGTGATGCAAACCCACAAGTTCCCAGAATCAGTAAAGTCTGTCAGTTTTACCAGTGGTCAAAGCAGTGCAAATGACAATACATTACATGATGAACAGTCACATTTACAAATCCTGTTCTTGCTCAACACCAGAAAAAACTAAACCTAAAGGTGATCAAATCCCTACAGCATTCCTTGCACTTACATACTCTCATCTTCTGACATTCCATTACGTGTATCAATTTCTCGCATAGGCTATCTCTCCAAATGTATGAGAAACTTGCTATTCTGTCAATGATTATTTCAATTGCTCTCTGTATTATCACTGAAAACAGGTTAAATTGGTCTAACCATTCAGTCATTGCCATATAATTTATCTTAATGTTTTCATAGTATGTATAATACTTCTCAATTATTCAGTCTGCATTTGTTGTTTGTATTATATTTAAAAACTGCTGTCTAATACTTTGCATATTTTCTCCACAGGCCTATGCGGAAAACAGGTTAATATCAAGCCTGACTTTTGTGACAATCAAAGGAAAATAAGAAATGCATTAAGAATTACAAAAAAATAAATAAATAGTGTAATATACAGCAAACACTATTTGAGAGGGTATGTGTGTGTCAGAAGTAGTAAGATGAAAAGAATGATGTGAGAAAGTGCCCTTGCACAACTGCAACTTTGTGTGGATGTCCATGTGCTGTGAGTACCAGTTTTCAGTTAATGAATGAAGGCAGATGTCAACTGTACTTATGGACAGAAAACAGCAGCATTGCATGTTTCGCATTACCACCTTTGAAAGGCTCTTTTGCACAGGAACATCACAAAGATGTTATGGGGGAATGTAACTGGAATGGATACAAAAATTCAAAACACATGAACTGTGGAGTTGGGTTGTGGGGGGGCATTCAGACTTAAGGGTATAGCAATTGACATTCAACAGAGCAAAGTGCAAAGCTTGTAACATCAAAGTACAGAGAGCCCAGGAAATATACTAACATTGCCAATGGCAACAACACTGCATAATGTTAATGCTTATAAGAGTTTCCCTAAAAATATAGGTAGTTCAAATTTGCAGATAAGGCACCATTCAGATATTTTTACATCTACAGCTGCCTACACAATGAGCCTGGCTTTCACTTCAGGAAGAGGGTAGCCGAGTAACAGGTATCATGATGAGCAGATGAATTCCTTATGCAGACATCAGGATTCCACAGTGAATGAGTCCAAAGTAGTCTTTAGCTAATTTTAGAAAAGATGGAGGTGTGATGGAAATGGATGCAAATTCTGAGGCAGAGTTAATGGCCTATGACATTAGAGGGCATCTAAAGAGTAGCATCAGATTAAGTTTTTGAAATATCATAGAGGAAGACAGTTATTAAACTACATAGCTACATTAATACTTATAAAGTATTGTGTTCTAATACAGTTACAAATTTGAAAGGGCAGGACTCTTGAAAGTATCCAAAAAGACATACATGTACTCCTACGCAGGCTCTAGTCCACTGTCAAGAAAACCTTGCCTTGCTCAGCACAGCAAACTTCTTTGCCATTTTGATGTACTGTGGTACTGATCCAATTACCAGATGGAAGTCTGACAAACATCTAATGAATTAGCATGGAACACGGTTGCTATCAAGAGTCCTTACTACCAACTGACTGGTAAGTATTGCAATCCCTGTGTGGCTAGCTACAAGCACACAGCTTTGGAAAGTTGCTTCAGAAAACCACTTGAGAGGGAACACAAGCATTAGGCTAAGCAATTGAAGGGATTATGATAGTTATCAACAAACTTTGTCATCCACAGAATTTTACGTTTTGCTTGTACTTCAGAGAAATATATTACAAACAGTAGAGGTTTCATGGGTGATCCGTGTGGAACACCACTGGTTACAGGTATGCTGTTGGCGATCAATTCCCCTATTTTCCCTGTATGGTTTCCATCAGTGAGCCAGTTAGCAACACATCTAATGATATAAGGGCTGGTATCTACCTGGGTGAGTTTGTTAATGATGCCTGAGTGTGGTATAGTGCCAATGACCTTGGCTAAGTCTAGGTTTGCTGCATGAACACTTTTCACCTCATCCAGGCCCTTGTTGAATGCATCACATAAGTCCATGAAAAATAACAGGCAGGATCTCCCTTTGAGAAATCCAAAATGTATAGGGTAAAGTAGTTGGAGATAACCTGAATCTCAGTTGATAAGGTCCATGACGATTCGCTCCATAGTCATGAAGATAAGGCAAGTTGGGCTAAATAGGACTATAGTCCCTGGGTTCACTGGAACCACCACCTTAGTGCAATGGAATACTTGGTGGCAGTTTTACATTCATCTGGGATGAAGCCAGTGCTTCGACTTTGATGATATCAGCTCAAATAGATGCTGTGGTTTTGGCATTAGGCAGGGCATTTACAGACCACATCTAAGAAAGATGCAAGGGATGTCATGGGGTACATGCGGCAGGAACAGGGGAGTGAAGTTTTTACCAAACCTTTTGGATAACATGTTGTCTATGTCCACATGCTGAGTATTTCAGGTATCATTAACTACCAGTTTGGCAAAGATATGGCCCTTTCTTTTTAGGTTATAGATGTAATTAAGGAATGCCCCTTGGATGTTGTTAGTTGAGGAAGCTATTTTTACTCACAGTTTCATTTGGAGGACCTCATAAAATTTATAATTGGCTTGTTTACCATGAGGAGGGAGGGTTCACCATTTAAGGGTCACTCTATCTTAGTCTTAAAAGCACTTTCTTATCTTAATTTACAGCTTGTTAATGTCATTTGTCTCCACCAGGCATTTTTGCTCTTTCTTGAAGAGCTTGTTGTGGTTCTATCAGGTACATTCCAGTTATTGCAGTTATACTGGCATTAGTATAAAGCATTGGTGTAGAACTCGGCAGACTGGGGGGGGGGTGCAGTCCATGAGCTCCCTCTGAGGGGGGAGGCGCTGTGAAGCTGTTTATGCCATCCTGTAAGAGGTTACAATCTGCTTTGGAAAAGTTTTTCAATTTATGTTTTGTCTCTGCAAGGGGGGGGGGTTTAGGTGGGATAGTTACTTTGAATGCGCCTGATTAGTGGTCTGATCACACCAGGAAAGACATTACAGTAAGGGTAATATAGTAAGGGTAATATATTAGTCCCCTGTATTGGTAGGCAACAGATACAAGATGTCGGTGCGCCTTATGGGGGTGTCAACCATCCAGTCCAGGGCATTGGAGTTAACGATGCTAAGGAATCTTTGGGCAGGTGATTTAGAGAACAAGTAATTGACATAGGCAAAGGATGAGTAGTCACAGTCACCCAAAACCATGATGATTTCATGTATCTTGATAGATTCAAGTAGTTACAAATAGGCACAATTGGTGTTCTGATTCAGGGAGGCGGTCATACCTCTCAACCTGGAAACATCAAAAATCTGGATAAGGCTCATGAAAAATAGGTACAAATCTGTACGCTGATTAGCATAAAATTTGCATACACAATTACACAATCCCGCCCACTCCAAATTGTATATATTATTTTCTGCACAATGGAATGTGCACTAATATTACCTTGAAAACAGATGAATTTTAGACGTAGACTTACAGCAGCTTTACAATAGCATTTGATTTTCACTAAATACATTAATTCCTGCTCATAATATCTTTCAGGAAGATAAGTACATCTTATCTTACACTAGTTTTTCTTATAATTGCTGTTTACTTCTCCTTTATAATAGAATGCTGCAATTTAATTTCTTTTTCAATTAGAGATAATGCCAAATGTAGTGTGCACAACTGTTCATCAGCACTGAAACGCAGTCATATTAAAAAGCAACTCCTTTGGAGTATGACAATGATGAGGAAGTTAGAATGGTTTTGTGATTTTATAGCATTGTGTTATCCTAAATTATTTCTTTTTATTCATAAAAATGCTTGTTCTACTCAGTGAACTTTAACAAACAATGATAATAACTGCGATACCTGTTATTTTCGGGTTATTTCATATGGCAACTCTAAAGATTTACTCTAAAGATTTAGGGCAGCAGTAAATTAGAGTGGAAGACAGGAAAGATGACCTTGACATTGCATAGCTCAGATAACCACCCATACAACAAGACAATGCATCAGAAACAATAGAAATGCATGTAAAATACAGTGTATTAAGACAAACACACACACACACACTTCCCTTACCTCTAAAGATTTAGGGCAGCAGTAAATTAGAGTGGAAGACAGGAAAGATGACCTTCACATTGCATAGCTCAGATAACCACCCATACAACAAGACAATGCTGTGTGTGCACATGGAGATCTGATCTGCAGTGTGTGAACATACAGATATGAGCTGTAGTGTGTGCGCACATACAGGTATGAGCTGTGGTGCATGTACATACAGGTATGACTTGAAATGTGTGTCATACATATATATAGGTCCCCTCCCTCACTGTTGACTGAATGGAAGGATTTCTTGTTCTCACACAAACATTTAAATGATTGATCCTTCTTGTAAACAATCCTAGGAAAATTTCCCATTTTTGGTGATAAGGGGTCCACCAAAAATATCTCCAATTACTTCTAACACATTCAGCTGTAGCTGAACTGTCCCAAGTATACACAGTAATAAAGGCTGTCTTTAAGGTATTATCTTTACCCTTGAATCACAAACATCTCTTTCTATTTGCCCACCATTATTTAAGATGGGCATGTAAACTCCTAAAGATCTCTTCATGACCACTTCAGCCTTAATTTCTTTAAAAACTTCTCAGGGTACCCTCTTAATGTGAACATCTGAAATTACTTATCACATTCTAAAGTAAAAATATCAAAATCAGTAATCATTCTCACAAGTATAACTAACTGTCCCTTAACCAGCACTGCCTTCTTTTGATCATTTGGATGCCAGCTGGAAAAATGTAGTAACTATTAGAAAAAGTTGGCTTACAAAAGATAGTAGAGATATAACATCACTTTAGCACATACTTATTAATCAAGACATCCAAAAAAATAATACTATTTTGCTTAATGGAATAAGAAAATGATAAAAATTTCACTGTATTATTAATATAAGTAAAAAAACTCTTGCAATCTTTCTACCATATCATTCCACCAGACCTCCCAACCGTCCCGAATTACTCAGTTTTTACCAAGTTTTGGGGTCCAAATGAAGGGGTGCCATGATTCCCGAGTGGCACCCCTTCATTTCCGATTTCTTTGCTTTTGTTTTTTTTATTTTTTAAATTTTTGTGCTTTTGGAGCTGACGTCATCACGTGCGCGATGACGTCAGCTCAGTCAGTGCTACCAGCCAGTCGGAATTGAGCTCAAGGAGCTCACATCATCATTTCCGGCTGGCTGCGAGCAGGCAGGAATGGGAAGTGCTTTGAAAATTTTGAAAAGAAGCATGCTGGCTTTACAAGTAACTGTTGTTACTGTCGACTCGTCGAGAGAAGAATGCTGGCTGGCTTTGCTTATGCTGCTGAGAGTGGGACGTTGGGTTTGCTTTGAGAGAGGGACTTTAAGTTATGCTGCCTTTTCGGATGGAAACTGCTGACTTTGCTGCTTATGCTGACAAGAGACGAACTTTGCTTCTGCTGCCGTTTTGGATGCTGACTGCGAAGAGAGGGGCTTTGTTTCTGCTGCCATTTCAGAGGCTGACTGCTGGCTGGCTTTGGACTTTGCTGGGAATTAGGAGGTAAGGGAAGTGTGTGTGTGTGTGTGTGTGTGTGTGTGTGTGTGTGTGTGTGTGTGTGTGTGTGTGTGTGTGTGTGTGTGTGTGTGTGTATGTGTATATGCAGCAAGCGCTTCTGTGTGTATGTTTCTTAATTAATGCACTGTATTTACGTGCCTTATTCTTTGGGATTTTGTTTTATTGTGTTTCGTTGCTAATTTTGTAATGACAGAATGGGAAGAAAAATTCATATTTGATAGTGAATATGTTAAAAGTTGGAGTTAATATACATGGATTTGGATGCATATTTGTTTTGTGGAATGATATGGTAGAAAGATTGCAAGAGTTTTTTACTTAAATTAATAATACAGTGGAATTTTTATCATTTTCTAATTCCATTAAGCAAAATAGTATTATTTTTTTGGATGTCTTGATTAATAAGTATGTGCTAAAGCGATGTTATATCTCTACTATCTTTTGTAAGCCAACTTTTTCTAATAGTTACTACATTTTTCCAGCTGGCATCCAAATGATCAAAAGAAGGCAGTGCTGGTTAAGGGACAGTTAGTTATACTTGTGAGAATGATTACTGATTTTGATATTTTTACTTTTGAATGTGATAAGTAATTTCAGATGTTCACATTAAGAGGGTACCCTGAGAAGTTTTTAAAGAAATTAAGGCTGAAGTGGTCATGAAGAGATCTTTAGGAGTTTACATGCCCATCTTAAATAATGGTGGGCAAATAGAAAGAGATGTTTGTGATTCAAGGGAAAAGATAATACCTTAAAGACAGCCTTTATTACTGTGTATACTTGGGACAGTTCAGCTACAGCTGAATGTGTTAGAAGTAATTGGAAATATTTTTGGTGGACCCCTTATCACCAAAAATGGGAAATTTTCCTAGGATTGTTTACAAGAAGGATCAATCATTTAAATGTTTGTGTGAGAACAAGAAATCCTTCCGTTCAGTCAACAGTGAGGGAGGGGACCTGTATATATGTATGACACACATTTCAAGTCATACCTGTATGTACATGCACCACAGCTCATACCTGTAGGTGCACACACACTACAGCTCATATCTGTATGTTCACACACTGCAGATCAGATCTCCATGTGCGCACACAGCATTGTCTTGTTGTATGGGTGGTTATCTGAGCTATGCAATGTGAAGGTCATCTTTCCTGTCTTCCACTCTAATTTACTGCTGCCCTAAATCTTTAGAGGTAAGGGAAGTGTGTGTGTGTGTGTGTGTTTGTCTTAATACACTGTATTTTACATGCATTTCTATCGTTTCTGACGCATTGTCTTGTTGTATGGGTGGTTATCTGAGCTATGCAATGTCAAGGTCATCTTTCCTGTCTTCTACTCTAATTTACTGCTGCCCTAAATCTTTAGAGTAAATCTTTAGAGTTGCCATATGAAATAACCCGAAAATAACAGGTATCGCAGTTATTATCATTGTTTGTTACAGTTCACTGAGTAGAACAAGCATTTTTATGAATAAAAAGAAATAATTTAGGCTAACACAATGCTATAAAATCACAAAACCATTCTAACTTCCTCATCATTGTCATACTCCAAAGGAGTTGCTTTTTAATATGGCTGTGTTTCAGTGCTGATGAATAGTTGTGCACACTACATTTGGCATTATCTCTAATTGAAAAAGAAATTAAATTGCAGTATTCTATTATAAAGGAGAAGTAAACAGCAATTATAAGAAAAACTAGTGTAAGATAAGATGTACTTATCTTCCTGAAAGATATTATGAGCAGGAATGAATGTATTTAATGAAAATCAAATGCTATTGTAAAGCTGCTGTAAGTCTACGTCTAGAATTCATCTGTTTTCAAGGTAATATTAGTGCACATTCCATTGTGCAGAATATAATATATACAATTTGGAGTGGGCGGGATTGTGTAATTGTGTATGCAAATTTTATGCTAATCAGCGTACAGATTTGTACCTATTTTTCATGAGCCTTGTCCAGATTTTTGATGTTTCCAGGTTGAGAGGTATGCATTCCACAAAACAAATATGCATCCAAATCCATGTATAGAAACTCCAACTTTTAACATATTCACTATCAAATATGAATTTTTCTTCCCATTCTGTCATTACAAAATTAGCAACGAAACACAATAAAACAAAATCCCAAAGAATAAGGCACGTAAATCCAGTGCATTAATTAAGAAACACACACACAGAAGCGCTTGCTGCATACACACATACACACACACACACACACACTTCCCTTACCTCCTAATTCCCAGCAAAGTCCAAAGCCAGCCAGCAGTCAGCCTCTGAAATGGCAGCAGAAGCAAAGCCCCTCTCTTCGCAGTCAGCATCCAAAACGGCAGCAGAAGCAAAGTTCGTCTCTTGTCAGCATAAGCAGCAAAGTCAGCAGTTTCCATCCGAAAAGGCAGCATAACTTAAAGTCCCTCTCTCAAAGCAAACCCATCGTCCCACTCTCAGCAGCATAAGCAAAGCCAGCCAGCATTCTTCTCTCGACGAGTCGACAGTAACAACAGTTACTTGTAAAGCCAGCATGCTTCTTTTCAAAATTTTCAAAGCACTTCCCATTCCCGCCTGCTCGCAGCCAGCCAGAAATGATGATGTGAGCTCCTTGAGCTCAATTCCGACTGGCTGGTAGCACTGACTGAGCTGACATCATTGCGCACGTGATGACGTCAGCTCCAAAAGCGCAAAAATTTAAAAAATAAAAAAAACAAATGCAAAGAAATTGGAAATGAAGGGGTGCTACTCGGGAATCGTGGCACCCCTTCATTTGGACCCCAAAACTCGGTAAAAAACGAGTAATTCGGGACGGTTGGGAGGTCTGGAGGCGGTCCTGTAGACTTGAATAGGTGTCCTACCAACTGTTAATTGCACTTGAACTATCTCCAGGAAATCATACTGCTTATTACATCTGGAGGTTTATTTATCTTTAATGAATATTGAAACACCTCCTCCTTCAGTGTTCATGCCTTCATTTTGCTATTGAAAGGAGGTGTAACCCAATATGACTGAGGTGCCCTCCACAGCATTGGACCAGGTCACCAGGACTGCACAACTGTCTGTGTCTTCCAATGTGCTTACAGTGACTGCAGTTTCATGTTAATAGTCCTAGCCTTCCTCAGTATATATAACCATTTGGAGTATATGTTTTCATGTCACCTAACACATTTACTTTGTCTGGGTAATTCCTTTGCTCTTTCTAATCTTCTCAAAATACCATAAAGAAATATCAAATGATGTACTCTCCGCAAAACAGCATTTAAAAGTATCATATACTGCATTTACATTGTCTTTTATTTGGGATGATTACTGTTACAAAATGGGTTTTGTTTGCATGTCAGCGGTTCAATTTATATCCTGAAAGACGTATACCAAATGTAATGACAACATGAAGAAAAACAGAAGTGAAATTTAATGTGCAGTTGTACTATTTACTCAAGTACACCAATGTATGCTCTTCATATCTAGTTTAAACCATGCACAGATGATTGCTACTTCCCTTTCAACCTAAGATGCCCTTTTCAGCCAGCATTTTCTTTAGATAACTTCCTAGAAATATACCTTATCCTGATTACACACTATTTCCCCCAGAAACTTTACCTACAATATCTTACTTTGTCATTTTCTTCCTAAAAGCCTGGTATAAATCATCTCTACATCACAGGCTATTATCACACCTTCCTCAGTATATACTGACCCTGGTTTTTATCTTCTCTTTATTAAAGTTACCATTCCTTTAGTAAAATAAATAATTGCATGTTAATCGTATACTTCACCCTTGGACCTCATGTCAGGAATAAACAGCCACAGGTGTCTATTTTTCTCCATTACAGTTTTATTTAAGAGACCAGATCATTACAAAGTTCTGCCCTAGCAGCCTAACATTTGGGGACCAATATAGAAGTTTTGATTCAGTATTCACTTATTCCTCTGTCAAGGGTAACATTACTTTATTTTGGAACTGTTATTAAAGCTCACGTGCTATGCCTTCATTATCTCTGAAAAGTTGTAAGATTTTTTTGACTGTTATGTTTCTTCTAAAGCCTTCACTATAGACACTTGGCTTTTCTCTGGTAATTGTAATTGGATTTGGAAGAACTTACTTTGCTACCAAATGAACCACTAGCCATAGCATGGTCTTATTCTAGTTGGAATTACTTCAGTTCAAATAACCAAGTTACACTTCTGTCCTGTGCCATCCCCTTATCTTGTGTTCCAGTAAGTTTATTTTATTTCAAGGTAGCCAGTGAAACTAACCAGAAACTACTCATTCTCCATAGCATAGCCTTTTTCTAGTTGCAATTACATCAGCTAACAAAACTGAGTGCAATCACCATATCTTCTGTTCCACTAAGAGCATTCTTTACATCAAAGGTTGCCTATGAAAGTAACCAGAAATGGCCAGTCTCCATAGCATGCCTTTTTCTAGTTGGAATTATATCAGCTAAAAGAACTGATTTATGAGTCTTGGGCTGTGTAATCCCCACATCTTGAGTTCCAGTAAGAGTTTTATATGTCAAAGATAGCCAATGAAACTGACCTGAATAAGTAAATTCACCCAGCAGTATTTTCCCCTAATTATTTGAACAGCACAAAATCTTCACTGCACAGCATGACATGACAGGCATTGTAAGTTCTACATTGACAGAACAAAAATGATGTTCAACTGTCCTTATCTTTCATTAAAAAGACACAAGCCTTAAAGTGGCAAAAAGAAGATTACTCTAACTACTTGATTTATGGACTGCATCACATTCTGTCATGAAAAGTCAGTCAAGTCTTTGTCTTATAATCCCATGGTCCAGCCCTCTACACCAGTGACTATAGACAAATTTTTTCAACAATGCAGCCATCGGCAATAATTTTGTAGGAGCTACTTGGTCTTTGCTGAATACCTGTCCAAGATGCTAGAAGCTAGATGTTATCTCTAGAACCCAGTTGTGGGAACCGCAAAAATTAAAGATTAAGGTCCGATGAAGACAGCCACCAAGGAAGATGAACTTCTGAATCTTGTATGTTGCTAATGACAGACTTCCTCATATTAAAGTTAGTTATGCACATACCATAATAACATGTCAGGATGAACAGGTCCATCTTGTGTAGTATACCCACCCATCTTCACCTCCTTTGGTCACCTGCACACAGAGAGGAGGAGCTAGTCTATGAGCATTATTGGTAATGGGGAGCAGTTTAGTAGTCAGAGGAAGTTTTAGCTGGCGCTCTACTCAACACCTAAGAAAATAGTCCTGCTATATAGGATGAACATACTCATCAATAAGCTGTTACCATGTGCAACTTTGGTTTGCCTTACTTCTATGGTTAAAACAACCAACTTCTCAAAGGTCTCCTGATAAATAAAATGGTGATCCTTTAAAACAAAGTTGTTAGCATACTGACAAGTCTGTGTACAACATATGGACTGGCATCCAGTCCAGCAGCAAGTATATATTTTTATTTCCAGTATGCTTAGGTAGGCTCCAGCCTCTGTCATCATAAAAGCCAGAACAGGATAAAATGGGTTACAAAAATAAAAATGAAAAGCTTAAATATCAGTGCTCTATAAATAATAAGTGCAGGCTTTGCTCTAGCAGACTAAACGCATAAAAAATAATGTGTCATTAAAATTTCCTATACTAAGTGGCTTCCGTGTTTTCCTATTTACTATAGAATCTGTAGTTACAGATTACAAACTACAGCTGGAAGTCCTAATAAAGAATAATGAATCATATTTATTCCTTGACTAAAGGAAAGGAGCAGTAGTCATGTTTCAGTCGAGGGTAATCATCCAAAGGTTAATTCTGAGCTCCATACAACGCTAATCAGAAGCACACCCCACAATCACAACACTAAATTTAGTACAATGATTATCATAAGATCAACATAAATAAAAATAAAAAACAAATTGCAGAAAGCATCTTGTTACTTTGTATATATTGTTATTATTAACCTGAGTGAGCCCTTTCTACATACTGCAAAGTTAAAGATTTGCAAGTGATTAAAATAAAAAAAAAATTCTTTTAATAAAGAATTAGGTGGGTCCAAAACTTGAATTTTATTACTATTGCTTTGACACTATATATTATGAAGGTTTATTCTTGCACCGTACTCCCCATTTGAACTGTATCCAGGATCGTATGTGCAGCACCATTGCTGTTGTCCCAGTTTCAGTGAAGTTCAGGTCCGTGCATCTCCAGGAACTACTGAGCAAGGTCCCTAACACCTTGTAGAACCCAGCACACACCACAGACACCTACCGTCATAGGATCATAGGAGGTTACTAGGCTAATGATCCTAGGGCCTTTACAGGCCTAGACAATTTTTACCCTTATTTCCATGATCAGTACCTATCAACCCTCACCAAGAGGGATATAGGTGGAACCCTTGGGTGATTTTATGGTTACCCGTGCAATATTCCGGATTGCATTTGAAGATGGCCAATGAGGTGCTCTGCTTGACATTAAGCAGGAGTCTGTTCCAAAGGTGTGTTAACCTCTGGGAGACAAATCTGTCCTTCCAGCAGGTTCTATTAATGTCACATACCAGATTAATGCTATTAGGGAGAGTAACCCTCTGTACCATTTGACTTAAAGATATGGAGAATTTCCAGTAAAGCAGGGTCAAACATTACATTATAAGCAAAGCAGAGATTGCCTCTGAGTAGTCTGCATGGAACAGAATACAGTGGCAGTGATTTCAGACAATTTTCATAGGACACATGCTGAAGACCTTGAATTTTCCTTGTGAGGAACCTTTGTGGGTCTCTCCAATTGCTTCAGATGCTTGGAAAGGTACATACCAAAAAGGACATTGTACTCAATTTGGTTTTGCCCTCCACTTGTAGTACTCCCAGTCTCGTCTAGTTCAAAGTAGTTGCACAGAGGTGATAAGTGAACAAGTGGAGGGCATTTCAACCATTTGGAAAAACTACAGAAATGTATTAGTTGCCTTATAAGGATACAATGGGTGCCTGGAGGATATTTTGCAGGGGGGTGCAAACCCAGAGGCCAGAGCTCCAGAGTATATCTGTTTATGTGTGGATAACCAAGAACTGCTGTATTCCATACTGTAGTACAGAAACTGATGGCATCTCCGCAGATTTATAGTGTTATGAAATAATAGCTCAACGGAACTGTAATATTGAACTCATGTCAATGGCTGAGGAATAGGAAATTTACATATATATATACATATATATATATATATATATATATATATATATATATATATATATATATATATATGGTTCCCTATCAGAAGCCTGAAACACTATAAGCCTGAAAATCAAAATCCTGAAACCAAAAGCCTGAAAATTCAAAATCCCGAAAACCCAAAATCCTGAAACTCAAAATCCTGAAAACACAAATAATGCTAATATGTCACTATAAAGACACTAATATCTACCAACTGACCCTGACCCTAACCCTAAGGTCCGTCACTATCGCACACTCACCTGACCCGCACCCTAACCCTAACTCACTTAAACCGCCCCTAACCCCAATATTTGTCACTATTGCATACATGCCTAACCTGCGCCCTAACCCTAACTCACTTAAACCGCCCCTAACATAAAACCAACCGCACACTTACGTGAACCCAACGCATGACCTAACACCACAGGGCGAACAATAGCAAAGCCACAATGACGTCAGTATGTCCATTTTGTGTTTTCAGGATTTTGAGTTTCGGGATTTTGAATTTTCAGGCTTTTGGTTTCAGGATTTTGATTTTCAGGCTTATAGTGTTTCAGGCTTCTGATAGGGAACCATATATATATATATATATATATATATATATATATATATATATATATATATATATATATATATAAAGGGGAGAAGCAGCCCAGGATGCAATCACTGCAGACAGACCAATTAAGAGTGCTGAATGGCAAGACACAGAACAGTGCCCAAAATTAGGGAAAAACTTTTTTCCCTGGTGCAGGGATTGTGAGGTAGTACATAGGAGTGAGAAGTGTAAAGCCCCACACAACGGTGTATGAGGAACTTTGTGTCTGTGAAAACAAGTCTGTATTTACTAATATTTTTCATTATGTTGAAGTTTTGTTCTGCAGCCTGATATAGAATCACATCAGACTACTGAAAGGTAAACAAGCAATATGAGAGCAGCAAGTTCTGTTAGGATGCCAAGAACACAAACTAAGAAGGGTCATCAATAAAACAAAAACAAGAAGTTATTAACCATCTATAAACGCAGTTGCTAAGACATGCAGTGTACTGAGCGTGGCCTGAAGTCTGAATATTTCCTATCATAATGCAAAAAGAATAAAGGCAGTTCAAAGGAAGTGAACAAAAATGTCAACAAAGAAGCTGGATAATGAGACAACAGAAGAGCTTAAACAATGTATTCATAAAGAGAGGAAGTAAGGTGGAAGGGAATCATAGAACATGTTTTGAACACCTCAAGGGAATTCATTTATTCCAAGACAGGAGAATAAATGGACACAACCTGAGCATCCAAGAAAGTGTTTCTTCCTTGAAAGAGTGCTAGATGACTGACCTAGCAGCCTCAGATGATAGCAGGGTCAAAACAATGAATTTATTATAGAATGTATAGCAGTCAAAACAATGAATTTATTACAGAATGTGGAAGGGTCAAAGCAATTAATTTAATATACAATGTATAGCAGTCAAAACAATGAATTTATTACAGAATGTGGAAGGGTCAAAACAATGAATTTATTACAGAATGTGGAAGGGTCAAAACAATGAATTTAATATACAATGTATAGCAGTCAAAACAATGAATTTATTATAGAATATAGAAGGGTCAAAACAATGAATTTATTATATAATAAATACTTGTCAAAACAATGACTGTATTACATAATGTATAGGGATCAAAACAATGAAATACAGTATAATGTACAGGGAAGACAGCCTTTACGGGTAGTGGCAAAATAAGCTGCTGGTTAAACACGATTTGTAGTTTGTCCATTAGATGAAGGACTTGAAAGGACAGAAGGGCAAGACAGACCTTACATAATGTCAAAGTCTATGTTTCTATGCAAGTCTATACCATCTGTTCCAGCAGAAGTGAGTGGTCTGCAAAGCAGCCTATGCTGATATGACTGCTGTGGTTTAAAAAATGTCAGTAATAGAAAAAATGTGGAAAATTAACTTTTTTTGCATAGAGGTAACAGAAGATATGAATTACAGGTGCAGTGCAGAAACAAGTAGTCATTTTTTATTCTGCACTAAAGGTTTTTAGTTATACCACAAAATCATAGTGTAAATCAGCATCTAGCAGTTTAGGACAATGAAAGAAATGTCCTACATAATTTGACTACTGACAACTGTCAGCGCTGTTTCACAAGTAGGATTCTGCCTGTAGTACACTGAAGAACAGAACTAGTACTATTAAGAGGTAACTTGTACAGGCAGCTATGCTGACTGTAAGTGCTTATATGCTCACTACTCTGATATTTATATACCAAGTCTGCACAGGAATCAGCATGAATAACTGAAATAAATGAACTACAGGAGTCAAAACCTTGCACAAGGTACCAAGGTATGCCAGTGATTGACAAGCCTGTTCTACAACAAGCTGGCAGAACATCTATATTATAACTATGCTATTTTATAATGTTGCCTTCTCTTCTTTTCTTTGTCATTAATTATAACATTATCTATTCTTGTACCAACAGAGACACATACCAACAGAAAATGGTGCCATATGCCACTCACTGTTGCCATTTAAAATGTTTGTTTGCATAGCCTAGATTTAGTCTGTATAGTACTAAAACGTAATGAGTAACATTTACAGAACATATTACCTTAAAAACAAAGATAACAGTAGATCCCTACATGCACTGTAAAAAGAGACAATAAAACCTGTGGTATATGAGAAATGAAATGGATGCAAATAAAAGCCCCTTCTATTGTCAGATACCCATTATTTGGAGGGATAACTGCACAATTTTCCACTTCATGTAATTCTAGGTTGCAGATGCTTTACAATAAATGATGTGCAGATAGAATATTCTAAACTGAGTGAAAAATGTAAAAAGAGCAGCTCATACAGTATAATAAAGTTCTAATTTTTAGATACATAGAGTAATGGTTCTTTTAAAATTTCTTCATTTTCTTTTGATAATAGGAATGCCTGTGTCTGAAAACAAATCCATCCAACCTTAACAAGGCACATGTGGATAAGTGAAGGACACAGTTAAAACAAGTATAGCATAATACTGTAGTATATCCTTGTTTATTACTTAAGCCAATCTTAGCAGGCAAGATTATTATCGTTATGTTAATATACTTAAACAGTGTGAACACACAAAGAAGGGACAAGGTTTACAAGTACATTCTTCCAAAAAAAGGAGATAACTTTAACCAAGGAGTGCAACTAAAAAAGTTGCACTGTGGTATATAACATGAGGCCTAGGGCAGCTTTTCTTTAAAACATACACCCTCTATGAGGAAACATACTTTTAAATGCCAAGAAAGAAACCTTCTTACATAAAACCATTGCAAGGGGAAATTGCTACTTAACACCATTTGTCATGAGAATTTCAAATTAATTTTATGACCATCAGTGCCTTAAAAATGGCAATTTGACAGAAAATTCTCATGTATTGTATCAGTTACCTATCAGCAAAATTATTATTGAATAGAAGAGAATACTGCATTGAAAATTGTATTATTGCTATAGTTTATGTCGTCACTACAGCTGAAAACTAACAGTCCATTTTCTGATTAATTAAACCTATATCTTGAAAAGCAGTGCACTTAAGGTTTTGTTCAACTAACTCAAACAATGTTAGTGTCCGCAGCTATCTCCAGGGTAATTTTAAACACATTGACAAGGATTCACGATGGCTTGCACAGAGTCTAAGAGTCATGTAAGACTCCATGCAGCCATCGCGATCCAGGAACAGCCTGAAATCCCGTGTAAGAGACAGCTAAAACGACTCTTACACGGGCAGGGCGTGGATATGCTAATCACCCCACTTGCAGCCGAAAGGTATGCAAATGAGGTAGATTAGTGATCCACAAAGCTGAAACCAGCCCGTGTAAGAGTCATGTTAGTTGCAGAAATGTACTCAGTTGACAACTGAGTACGTTACTGCAAATAACACAACGGAGCCATGACAGCTCCAAATAAAGTGTGCAAATGTTGCAGACAGCATGCCAATGGCCAAATATGTGGCCATTGGCATGATAACCTGATGCAAACATGAAATAAAATAATTTTTTTTTTCAGAGATCGGCGAGGTTTAAACGCAGCGCAGCCCCGCGCAAACGGGCTGCGCTATATAAAACAGAAAAATAAAGGTTTGAAACCCACAAATGTAGGTTTTATGTAATGCATGGATTTGCAATGCAGGGACTAGCAGACCAAAAACAACATGGCCACCGTCTAGTGGCTGCTAAGGTGGAAGCTGAGTGTAAGACATTTATCTAAGCATTAGTAGGCAATCCTATGTAAATGAGTGGTAGGATAGTGAATCACACTGTCACATAGCAAATGAGCACATTCCATGTAGTGTAAGAGTTAGATAAGGGGGAGTAACAGAGTAGGAGATAGGTGACATCACAGGGGGGAATGTCAGGAAGAACTCAAGCTCATTGGAGCAAAGTGGTATGTGAAACATGTCAATCACACAGCAGAAAAAGAGGAGTGTCAACAGATAAGCATGGGAAAGTCAAGAAATGGAAGGTGTACACTGTGGCCAACACCAAAGTTTCTTGCTGTACATGCATGTGTGTGTGTGCACGCTGGGAGGCGCGAGTAGGACAGAGTGCGTGTGTGTAAGGCAAAGTAAGCATACTGGAGCCTGTTTAAAGATCTGTAGACCTGTTTGAGCTGGTGTGCGTGCGTATTAATCCGAATAAACAGATTCTGGTCCGTGTAAGCATGTGTGCATGCGTGGTAGCCACTGTGAGCATGTTTTCACTGGTATGCACGCTGCTCCCCCTGAGGAAACAGAGAGGAAAAGGAAGCAGAAAAAATAGTAGGAAACTAGCAGGGAAGACTTGTGGAGGTAGCAGGTAAAAACAATTAGAAGCAGGCAATTACACAGGCAGAATACAAGCCCAGCCCAGCACTTAAAACACTGCAAACAGCATTGCAGTATGTTTCTCTCAAGAGACACTGCAAGACAGGAGTAAGCTAGTAGAAGTGAAAACTGAAAAAGCTGCACTCAGACCAAACATGCTAGGGGCTGCCATAGCTGTCATAAGGAGACTTAGGAGACTTGCTGAGGGTGGTGACAATGGAAATGCTGCCAGACAACCCACAGTGAGGAGATGGAGAAGAGTGTACAGGCCCAGGGTCACCTACCAGGGGTTACATGAGCTGGAGATAATGGAGCACTATAGAGTGGACGGAGACCTCCTGCAGAAAATTGTTGAGCTGTGCAGGCCACGCCTCACACACAGAACCAACAGAGGGGAACCCATCCCAGTGGAAACCAAGGTATGTGTTGGCCTAAGAATACTAGCAACAGGTACCTTCCAGAGACCGACTGGTGATATGATGGGGATATCACAGGCATCAGCCTCCAGGGTACTGCACCAGTTCCTGGATGCCATGTCAGCACATGTCAGTGATCATGTATATTTCCCCAATGCCCGTGAATATGTGTCTCTTCCAGCAAATAGCGGAATACCCTGAGGTAGTGGGTGCAATAGACTGCATGCACATACGCATCAAAGCACCAGCCGGTGAGTGGGGTAGGGCCTACATTAACCGCAAGGGCTTCCCCTCCATCAACTGCCAGCTCATGTGTGATGCCCAGGGCATAATAATGAATGTGTGTGCTGGCTGCCCTGGGAGCTACCATGATTCCCATATCTGGCATTTGACGCAGCTGTACCAGACATTTGCCAATGGGGACATCCCACATGGTCAGCTAGTGGGGGATGCAGGTTATGCACTGGAGCCGTGGCTGATGACACCCATCAGAAACGCACACACACCTGAACAGGAACGCCATAATGAGGCACACGCACAAACACGTAATGTAATAGAGCGTGTGTTTGGGCTGCTCAAGTCACAGTTCCGGTGCCTGGACACATCTGGTGGAGCCTTGCAGTACTCAGCAAATACATGTACCCAAATTGTCATGGTATGTGCTATGCTACATAATATGATCCTGTGAAAACCGCAGCAGCAGGACCAGCATAGGGCTGGGAAAAACAGCCCCCCACCATTGCCAAGGCCATCACAGGCAGAGCGTGACTCGGAGGAGGAACAACCTGAGCCTTCCCCAGTAGGCAGAAGGAGACGTGCCCAGTATGCCCTGGCCTTCGCAAAGAGGCAACGCATAGCACATACACTGGCTCAGTAGGAACCCTGGGAATGATACCCCTCTCTGACTCACTCATATAGTAACAGGGATGGCTAACATGACATAACCTGCTCTCAAACATGTACAAGAAGTGTAGTATGTTCATCCGACAGAGGCAGCCCTGCAGCACGACCTGAGGCATGATTGCCATGTGTTAAGCAATGTAACACCATCTAGTATATGCAAACATGAAGACCCAACCTAACATCTCACCCTCACCAAGCATGATGCCACACTATGAAGACAACAAGATCAAGTACAATAATTGGCTGAGGTATTGCTGTTAGCAAGGGGGAACACATGGCTGACAGCCTGGGCTGACATGCCGAGCAAGACATGATGCCCCACCTGCTAGGGATGGCACGCACCCAGCACACCTGGCTGTGTAGATACTGGCAAAGGCTGTTGTCACCCCCACTGTGCCTGGAATAGGTAAGTCTGGAAATACAAACCCACCAACATAGGTAGCACAAGGGATAATAACCTGGACGTAATGTTACCCAATGCCAGAGTCGTGCAGACCAAACCCACCACAGCATGGAGAATGGTAATATGTGTTCTGTAACAGAAACCTGGGCAAGGCCCAGAAGAGCACCCTAATACTACCAGGTTATGCCTCATACCATGCTCTACAGCTCCAAAACATGGAACACATGACAATAGGAGTGTGGCTACCAGTAATTATCAAGAATAACCACACCCCCAGGTTGGTACCACAGCAAGAAGCAGCATGGACTATCCACAGGCAAGTAGTCTCAAACTGTGTACCTGTTTAAATCCTGCTACAGACCCCACACACAAACCCAGGTACCCCAGCCAGCCTTTCTGAAGACACTTCAGAGTATGAATGTCTCAACAAATACCAAACAAGGCGCACACAAAGTATGACATAGGTTGCAATCCATTATGTATGGAAGAAGTAATCATGGACCTAGGGACACAAGTGGACGGTAACCTGTCATGTGACACTCACATTGCCAAGGTGGCCAGGAAGACCTGCTATATTGCCCACCTTAATATGAAAGGATGCACATGTAGAGCTACAGAGGTCACTGTGCCCCCATACCCTTCCCTTATCAGGCCCATACGAGACAACTATGCCCCAGTTCGGATGTACCTTACCTTACACATGCAGCAGTCAGAAAGACCCCAAATGTACCCCACCAACAGGATAAAGGGTCCAAACATTGGACATTTGCAGCCTGGCTGAAGAAACCACAGCCCAATTCAGAAGCATACTGCACAGTCAGAGGTGATGTATGCCTGATGTAGAAGGCCATGTCCAATCCAGAATGAATGGACATGCTCCACTGCAGAAACCCCAAATCCAGCAGACACACCACAGTGAGATATCTGAACCTCTACACATAGATTAATAGGATGTGCTGGAGGGACAGATCCATAACCCAGAGGCTCAGGACACTCTGGAACAGAATCCCAGTCCATGATGGGCTGAGCTCCACACACAAACTCAACAAGAGAAATCCGGTGAAGTGCATGGGAGATAGTAGGTGTACACTGGGGCCATCCCTGTGTCACATCTAGGAAAGTAAACCCTATGTGGGCATAATATGCACATTGCAAGGGGTGTTGAGACCCACACACAGTCTGTCCGTGCTCAAACAAGGCCAGGGCAGATAGCCTAGTATGAACCTATGAACCTCTGATGATACAAATTGTGCAGGACACAAAGGATTATCACACAGCTGTCCTACCTGATGGTAGGAACCATGGTTGATAATCCACAGATATGCTCTGTAGCACTCTAATATCACAAACAATACACCAAACCCACACACATTGCCAACAGCCTACCAAACAGATTCCTTCCAACCTCCCCACCAGCATCTAACTGCCAAATATCTATCCCAGGAGAGTGCTGGCCCCCCGACATTGCAGATGCTGAGGTAACAGCCAGCATCCACTAAGCACAGCACACAGCATCAATGGTACCAGATGGTGTCCTGGGTTGTGTCCAACAAGTACTGTAAGAAGAATGGAATAGCAAATATCATTGCTGTGCACTATCAGTCCGACCACAGGATATGTACCCAAAGAGCAATGTACAGCAACAGTGGTCCCACACCACAAAGGGGGTGCCTGAATGGATACTGCAAACTATCACCCCTCAACCCCGACTATCTAGGTTGGCAAAGTAATGGAGAGGATGATCATGGATCCTATGAATAACGAGATTGGGTACCTGCAGACATTGGACCCTACCCAGTGTGGCTGTCATAGGGCAGATCCTGCCCCGTACACATGTCTGACTCATGTGAAACATGCACCAAGCCCAGTGATGTGGGGAATGTTGATCACACAGCCTATCTGGACCTTGCTAAACCCTTCCATACAGTACCCTAGTTGGCAGTACAGATAAGCTCACCAGCCTAACTATAAACCTCCATGCAAGTAGATGGGTTGCAAACCAGCTCAAGGACAGGACTGAGCTGGCAGACATGCTGTAGCCATGGCAGACTGCAAACCAGGTACAACTGGCATCCCAAAAGGCATGGTCCTGGGACCTCTGTTGTATGCTATATATGTCACATAGGTACAGGCCAACATGGACTGACTCTGTCTGAACAGGCTTGCAGAGGACTACAAACTGGCCACCATATCGGACCCTCCAGCTGACACAAGCAACCTACAAAAGGCACACATAGAAACACACAAGTGGTGCCACAGCCATGTCAACAAGCTAAATGCAGAATAGTGTATAGTCAACCTCTGTGGAAACACAGTACATGGCAAGAAATTACCACATAGGTGTTAACCCAGTAAGTACATCAGGAGAAATAACAGACCTGGGGACACAAGGTGATAGATATCCTGCATGTGACAACCATGTGTCTGTAGTGGTCACAGAAACATACCATATACCCACCTAATCACCTAATCATGAAGGTAAGCACAGCTTGGTTAGGGTATGGCAATGTGCATCTCCAGTCATCCATCAGCAGCCCCAAAATTGTGTACAATGGCCCTTCAGGGATGTACCGTAGCAGACACCTGCAGCAACTGGAAAGACCACACAAATACCCCACCAGGATGATCGCAGAGATGTAACAGATGCCATGTGTCGCCTGAGTAAAGAAACTGCAGCTCCACACAGTGCCATACTGCCTGGCTGGAGGTGAACTGTGCCTGATGTATAGAACCATGACCAACCTGGTATCAATGGACATTTGGCACCATGTAAACACTGAATGCTGGTGACCTATGCAGCTGACAGGCCTGAACCCCAGCACAGACATAAACAGGACATGCTGTACCGATTGGTCCATAACCCAGAAGCTCACTCCACTCATGACTAAACTCCCACTACAGGATATCCAGGGAGTCCCTCAGTGACTGTCATCCAGAGGAGTCATGATGACTGGATGGGAGATGGTAGGTGTACCCTGGATATCACCTGTATGTCACGGGTAGACAGAGGCACAGCACACTAACCGTGACATATGTCATGGCAAACACCAGTAAATGTGTGTTGAAGGACAAACACTCTCTGACTAGCATTACAAATGGACTAGGGCACATAGACATTGTTTGTCACTGTCCACACAAGTTGTGGAATACATTAATAATGTCGGACAATCATATACTATGCTGTCCATATCTGAACAAAATGCAACATGGTCATATCTGCACAACTGGCCCTCAACCAATCTGGTGTGCTCACTATAAATATTACAAGCAGTGATAGGACTGAAACCGATTATACTGTCTACCACAGTGGAAGTACTGCACCAGTACACTATACGACAATACAACTGTTTGGTCAGCAGGAAAGGATGGTGACAACTGTATGCAAACTATCCCATGGCGACCCTGCAAGCACAGCATAATGCCTGTTAGGTTCAGAAACAAAGCAGTTGGGCAGTAAGAAGACAACCTGATGTCCAACACTCAACGGTAGATGTGATATATAGATGGCGTCCACACACAAACACAAATGTCGTGGTCCACAAATCCCAATATAAGGAAAGGTCACACTGGGCATGCTCGCACACTTAGATAAATGAGATGTGGCAGACAAGAAGCCATACAAACTGCAAACTCGGCATGCTCACACACTTGGGCCATATCACAGTTCAGCAGTTGCACACACATATCTGGCATTTCTATGTGTTAACACAGGAACCTCCCACAATACAGACATCTGCCCAGTGCACACAGTGAAGTTACAACAGAGACATAAGTAAAGTACTGGATCACACTCATATGCAAACATCCCCCACAGTACACATTTCGTTTATAGAGATAGGGAAGGCTATGGCAATAAAGACCCACAAACAGTATATGAGCAACAGATACTTGCATCTGACAGGTAAACATATGGCCATAGAGTGCAATACCTGGCTGTTGTCCCTAGGGAATACAGAAGGCTATCCAAAGTGTATTTGGATTTGCCTCCACAGTACAGTAGGCCACTGTGCCTGTGCAAAGTTAATGCATAGATATGCTCTCCCCTGTACTGATGGATAGTCACAGATGTACATACCTCTTCATCCATAATGATGTCAGCACACTCTACATATGTCAGGGGCAATAATTGTACTCAGTAATATGAATAGCGTGCTCCGCTACTGCGTTTCTAACAGTGTCATAATATAGTTAAGTAGCGGTTTGAATCCTGCAAGTGCCCAATGTGTGTGGGGGAGTAGTGTATGCAATTCCATGTGTGTAAAAAATGTCCCTTTTGGCAACTAGTACTACACAACACATGCTGCATATTCCACTGTCTAAACACTGATGATGTCAGCACCCTATAAGTACAGCAGAAGAAAGCAATCCCTCCAGTAATGCAAGTAGTATGCTCTGCTAATGCGTCTCTCACAAATGTCATAACATAATTAGTTAGGGGTTTGAATCCTGCAAGTGCCCGGTATGTGTGTGGGGAGAGTAGTGTGTGCAATTCCATGTGAATAAGAAATGTCCCTTTTGGCAACTAGTACTACACAACACATGCTGCATATTCCACTGTCTAAACACTGATGATGTTAGCACCCTGTAAGTACAGCAGGAGAAAGCAAACCCCCAATAATGCAAGTAGCGTGCTCTACTAATACGTCTCTCACAAGTGTCATCCTATAGTTAGGTAGGGGTTTGAATCCTGCAAGTGTCCAGTGAATGTGTGTGGGGGGAAGTAGTGTGTGCAATTCCATGCGTATGAGAAATGTCCCTTTTGACAACTAGTACTACACAACACATGCTGCATATTCCACTGTCTAAACATTGATGATGTCAGCACCCTATAAGTAAAGCAGGAGAAAACAACCTCCCCAGTAATGCAAGTAGCACACTATGCTAATGCGTCTCTCATAAGTGTCATAACACAGTTAGGTAGGGGTTTGAATCCTGCAAGTGCCCAGTGTGTGTGTGGGGGAGTAGTGTGTGCAATTCTATGTGTATGACAAATGTCCCTTTTGGCAACTAGTACTACACAACACATGCTGCATATTCCACTGTCTAAACACTGATGATGTCAGCACCCTATAAGTACAGCAGGAGAAAGCAATCCCCCCAGTAATGCAAGTAGCGCACTCTGCTAATGCATCTCTCACAAGTGTCATAACATAGTTAAGTAGGGATTTGAATCTTGCAAGTGCCCAGTGTGTGGGGGAGTAGTGTATGCAATTCCATGTGTATAAGAAATGTCCCTTTTGGCAACTAGTACTACACAACACATGCTGCATATTCCACTGTCTAAACACTGATGATGTCAGCACCCTATAAGTACAGCAGGAGAAAATAACCCCCCCCCCCAGTAATACAAGTAGCGTGCTCCGTTAATGTGTCTCTCACAAACGTCATGACATAGTTAGGTAGGGGTTTGAATCTTGCAAGTGAGCAGTGTGTGCAATTCCATGTGTATGAAAAATGTCCCTTTTGGCAACTAGTACTACACAACACATGCTGCATATTCCACTGTCTAAACACTGATGATGTCAGCACCCTATAAGTAAAGCAGGAGAAAGCAATCCCCACATTAATGCAAGTAGCACGCTCTGCAAATGCGTCTCTCACAAGTGTCATAAAAAATGACAATGAGAGGTAAAACCACGATGTAGTCCTTCTTCCAATGATCAAAGTGTTCAATAAACAGGCACAATGTAAAAAACAAAACGAATTTATTCAGAGAATGATGAATTATCATTCTCTGAATAAATTCATTTTGTTTTTACCTCTCATTGTCATTTTGTCATGGTTTTTATCTTTTGGTGAGAGGTACATTTAGCGGAGAGTTGTTTTCCTTTACAAAGTGTCATAACATAGTTCAATAGGGGTTTGAATCCTGCAAGTGCCCAGTGTGTGCGTGAATGTGTGTAGGGCAGTAGTGTGTGCAATTCCATGTGTATCAGAAATGTCCCTTTTGGCAACTAGTACTACACAACACATGCTGCATATTCCACTGTCTAAACACTGATGATGTCAGCACCCTATAAGTACAGCAGGAGAAAGTAATGCAAGTAGCACGCTATGTTAATGCGTCTCTCATAAGTGTCATAACGTAGTTAGGTAAGAGTTTGAATCCTGCAAGTGCCCAGTGTTTGTGTGAATGTGTGTGGGGGAGTAGTGTGTGCAATTCTATGTGTATGACAAATGTCCCTTTTGGCAACTAGTACTACACAACACATGCTGCATATTCCACTGTCTAAACACTGATGATGTCAGCACCCTATAAGTACAACAGGAGAAAGTAATCCCCCAGTAATACAAGTAGCATGCTCCGCTAATGCGTCTCTCACAAGTGTCATAACATAGTTAAGTAGGGGGTTTGAATCCTGCAAGTGCCCAGTGTGTGCATGAATGTGTGTGGAGGAGCAGTGTGTGCAATTCCATGTGTATGAAAAATGTCCCTTTTGGCAACTAGTACTACACAACACATGCTGCATATTCCACTGTTTAAACACTGATGATGTCAGCACCCTATAAGTACAGCAGGAGAAAGCAATCCTCCCAATAATGCAAGTAGCACGCTCTGCTAAAGCATCTCTTACAAGTATCATAACATAGTTAGGCAGGGGTTTGAATCCTGCAAGTGCCCTGTGTGTGTGGGGGGGAGTAGTGTGTGCAATTCCATGTATATGAGAAATGTCCCTTTTGACAACTAGTACTACACAACACATGCTGCATATTCCACTGTCTAAACACTGATGATGTCAGGACCCTATAAGTATAGGCAGGACAAAACAATCCCCCAGAAATGCAAATAGCACACTCTGCTAATGTGTTTCTCACAAGTGTCATAACATAGTTAGGCAGGGGTTTGAATCCTACAAATGCTATGTGTAGCTTTGTCACACAGTTTGTCCATGTGTGTGGGGTGTTGTTTCCAATATTGCACAACATACATTATATTAGTAATGTCAATGCACACATGATGTGTGTGTGCCACCTACACATATGTACCTGTGAACTACAAGAGTTCCCATGTCTGAAGCCTGTCTCATGTGAATACATGGAATATGCATCAGACAACTGTGTGACTGTGGTGTTCTGTGCAGGGGCTGCATGTGGTATGTGACTATACAGTGTGGGTTGTAGATGGTGTCATCCCACCAGCGAGGGATACATGATTGGTCTGGAGCATATAGTCCACATGTTGGTGATGAACAGGTGCAGCATGTTGTCACCACTTGTGGGAGTGGTAACAGGTTGTTCCATAGCAATGCAGGGAATGAATGATAGGAACCCGTCAGATAGGGTCTTGCAGCTAGAATAATGCTCACACTGTATGTTAGGGTAGTCGCAGTACAACCATATAATGGTGTGTTTAGAGACCGTCATATTCCCAGTATTGTCAGGAAGGCCAAGTGGGTTTCCTGGGTATGGGAGTGTGGTGTGTGCCAGGCTATGAACCTGAAGGCAGTCTAACCCACTGTGTGTTGCACATGGAGAGGCTCTGATGCTTTGTGCAGTGCCACCAACCTGGGGGTGTGTGTATCTGAGGTGCCTTTGGATACATCCCCCCTGTTCTGGTTTGGTGCATGTGTAGGGGATGACAAGCATGGTATCAAGAATGACCTGGCACTGATGGTGTGCACCTGGGAGCCTTGTGCCAGGAGTCTGTTACTGCATGGATACTGTTGTACCCCATGCTAAGGACAGTTTCCACTGCATGCATCTTGAGGTTTACACTGCTGCTGTTGAGTACCATTGCTATTAGTGTTCCATCCCGTGTGATACCTGTGTAGGTGGCTGTATAATGTCAGCCTTGCATACAAAGGCACTATGTGTGTAGCAACAGCCTCTGCCAATATACAATGGCCCATGGGTGACAGGTGCAAGCTGTCCCAAGCAAAGCAATGTGGCATGTCCAGCATGTAATCCCACACTGACAGGCATTGGATCCCCTTTGAATGTCACTGAAAGATACGTTAATTGCAGAAACTGATGATCCTGTCTATATATTGTGGCAGCATTCATGGTGAGGGTGAGATGCTACACAAGGCCAAGGTCATACCAGCATGTGCCACAAGCTCAGAGAGCCCCTCTATGTCCCCTAACATGTAGTCCAGGGAGGTGCGTCAAAGGTCATACACACTGGCATAGACAATGACTGAGTCATACTTCTACATGGCTTGGAGTGACCGGTATGCTTGTGTTATGTGGTGGATCATAGTGCCCAATGGGCAGCTCAGCATGACTGTCACCTTGTTCAGCCCGGGAGCAGGACCTCCGTGTACGTGATGATAGAGGTACCTCACACAACTGTAGCAGGTGTGTTGTCTAGCCATATGGCCTGTGACTGTTTGGCACACTGGCTTTGTGAGCTATGTGTTGCATGTGCTCTGCTCTGGCGTAACGTTTGCTTGTGTGTCTGCTTTGCAGGTGTCAGCTGCTCAAGCAGGATGCTATTCTGAGAGCCCAATAATGTACCTGTGTGTTTCTGTGTTTGGATTGTGGTCGTGGCAGGTCTATGGGAGACTGGTACTGTATTCACTGTAGTATCCCACTCCACCTGACAGGGAATGCCAGTGCTGTGTAAACAGAGCTTAGCCCCCAGTTTGCCTATGTGGTTGCATCTCTCACATGTGTTGTACGTGTATGGGAAGGGGAGAGGGTTGTCTGTGTACATGAGGCAGCTGTAACATTGCCACGTGACTCACAGATTCACCAACTGGACCTGAGAGTAGATCGACAGTTGACCTTTGCACATGCTACCATAGCATTGTGACTCCCATACTAAGTAACGACACATAGGGCCAATGGGGAACAAGGTACTCAAGGTGACTATGTGAGGGCGTAGTGCTCCTGATTTGTTAGTGCTGGCATATATGAATGCTGTCTTGAGGAAATGTGAGGTAAGTCATATGCAATGTGTTACAGGCAAGCTACATGCAAACAGGACAAACAGTGATGTTCTGTCAAGTGACACATGGACATCAGTACAGTAAGCAACACAGATGTCACTAGGGATCCACAGAGGCACTGTATATCTGCACTGCAGGTGGAATCAGTTTTTCAGGAACATAACAGGCAAACATGCATACAAACAAAGCTACAGTCAGCAGGCCTTTATGTAGACTATGCTACAACAAAGAAGGTGTACGACTTCCAGTAGGCAACAGTGCATATATGCAGGCACTATAAGCCAGTACCCAGACATTCCCAGGTCAGACGGGCTGGGTCCAGCCACACCCCACACAAGTGTATAGACCACATACCTTCGTAATGTTGAATAACTGGCCTGATACCCAAGTGCTCATACCTGTAATAATACACATGTCAAATAACAGACACTGAGCCCTTACTCAGCAGTTCCAGACTTAGTATGATGTATGCTACCTGTCCTGGCACCACAGTATCCTTGACATGTATGGACACTCTCCCTCCTGTCATAGTTAGTTCTGTGTTTTGGTGCTGTTATGCATGGTATGAGGTGTGACCTTGTAGTGCTAGTGTGCTCTTGTGAGCCTTGAACCTGTTGTGTAGTACTGCACAGATATCAACATCCTGAAACATCTGCATTGCAGAGTCGTGTGTGGACAGCATGCAACTCGCAGTTGACATGGCCATCATTGAGTATCAATATGTACATTGTTGTATCCCCTGTGCTACCTATGTAGGTGGCTATCCCTTCACAGCCTCACCACCAGTATGCAAAGATGTGCAGACAGAACACTGCGGTAATTACTATGGGTGTACAAAACAATACAATGACATTCATACTGTAACTGCATCAGACATGCTGGTATATACCCACAATGCTATCATTACACTGTACTATTGTCAACATCATACTATTACAATGCATCTATGTACTCACCCTGTGCATCAGCACCATGTTAACCTGTTCCTGCACTGATTTTACAGATTGCAGGAGATGGCACAGTTTCGTCATATGCACAGGGTGTGTACCTGGTATGCCTGAGTCTGCCACTGATACAACCAATTGACATGTCTGTGTGTGTGTGCTGGTGAGGGACAGCAGTACAAGATAGGGCAATGTTGATGCAGTGTGTGCGTGTATGTGGTAGCCCTAGGTGTTATCACTTTGCATGTGTGTATGAATGCACACAGTCCCACCTCATGGCTGCCATATACAGGTGTTTGTGGACAGCCACAGACTGTACCTGCCAGGTCATACAGATCACTGTCTGTGGCCACAGACACGGTACCTGTGCCTGGCAGGGGTGCTACGGACCATATCAGGTACTAAGCCAGACTGGGTACTGTCATCAGAAGCAGGTGTTTGTTGACTGGAGACAGGTCCCTGTTGGGACTGTCCAGCGCCACGTGCATGTGGTCTCCTGGGGCGGTCTGATGACAGCACAGACCCAGCATTGCTGGGACTGCTGCTGGCACTATGTGAGCGGCTGCGGCCCTGTTGTCATCCGCGACGGCTGCCAGCTGCTGCTGTTGCTGGCATACGGCCACGTCGATGCCTCAACCATCCACCATTGCCCTGGCTCATGGACATACAGTTGTGGAACAGATCTAATGTGCCCCCCCAACATCTGTCAATAACCTCGGTGAAGTTGCAGATGGCAGCCGCAACATCATGCATACTGTCACTCATGGCTGTGCGACATGCTCTCAGCTCTCTCAGACCCTGTCTGGTGTACCGTTCCATATGTGACTGTGCCTGCATTACAGTCCAAAACATAGCTGGGGTTGAAAGACCTCTGTGGGCACATCTGACAGGGGCGGTATGCCCACGGATACTCCAACGAGAACCCATGGACGTCTGCCTGTGTGGTACCGTGTCAGGACCCTGGCCATGGCTGCAGTGTGGGGATGCATGTGCCACCGGTACCACATTACCCTGGTCAATGCCCACTGTATCCTGTCCATCACCTAGGGACATTGGTAACAAAGGATGTATTGGCAGGATGACTGTGCGCATTGTTGGGGTTGACAGCTGTGTAGTGTCAATTGGCTGACCAATGACGGACCCTGGCACACCTACCTGTGCCATTACACAGGTATCATCATTATCACTATCCACAGCAGCTGATTCAGGTTCCCTGCTGCACGTCACCTGAGCAGCACCAGAACCTGTGGGAGTAAGACAGGAAACACAGTTTACAATGTGTACACAATGCCACCACTGATGCACTCATGGGCACATACACACATGCACACATGCACACATGGGCACATGCACACATGCACACATGGGCACATGCACACATGGGCACATGCACACATGCACACATGGGCACATGGGCACATGCACACATGCACACATGCACACATGCACACATGGGCACATGCACACATGCACACATGGGCACATGCACACATGGGCATATGCACACATGCACACATGCAAACATGGGCACATGCACACATGGGCACATGCACACATAGGCACATAGGCACATGGGCACGTGCACACATGCACACATGCCCACACCTCAGTATATGAGATATCAACCCACAGACACAAACAAACCTGCAATCACACACATAGCACTACTGCTTCAGCCTATTATTACTATTAGTATACAGAGTATTGAAGGTAATGGTATTACACACTCACCAGCATGGATAGGCTGCCTTGCTGTTACACCAGAGAGACCTGCAGAAAAGAGACATTTATCGTCAATGGGCACAACTGTGCCATTGATACTTTGGGCATGATACAGTTCAGTAGTGCAACAGTTAGCTTCCACAGGTGTACTGCAGATACTGAGGATATCACTAATGCACAATAATTACCAAGATTACAGCTACAAAACAAGGACACACCTCACACATGCATAACCTAACAGTGTACAGAATGGTCAACTATACACATGGCATGTTACCTGCATGCTCTGTGTCCTGCTGCTGTGTGGCTCCAGCCTCCATCATTACACATGTATGCTGTTGTTGTTGCTGCTGCGCTGGAGCCACAACACTCAGGAGTAGTCCCTCCAGTCTGGTGAGGGGGGGATGTCTGGCCACCCCACCACCTGTGGCAAGCTGCTGCCTGTGGATATCCAACACACGCTGATGGACATTTCTAATTAAATCACTGCAGTGATGGCGTACCTCCTCATATGTCCGGTTATGTGTACCTATGTCATTTACCCGACGGACCAGGTCTTGCCACAGTGCAGCCCTCTCCTGCTGGTTCTGGCTGGTGCGGGAAAAGAGTGCAGCGAAATCCCGCATCAGGCTCTGGTGTATCTCTTCCTCCTCTGCAGCGGAGTAGACAGGGTTCCGCTGGTGAACCATGGCCCTGAAAAGGAGAAGGAAAATATGTCAGCAATATCTGTCAGCAAACTATAGCACACATAATACACATAATACTCGACTGCAGTGATAAAACTTAAGCACCATATATAGCATCTGTCTGTCTATTGGGGGATACACATGTACATGACCAGATATCAGTGCTCATCCGACAACTGTGCAACAGTACCTGGCACACTCCATATGACAGACTAGTATACTGCAGCAGTCAACACACTGTTTCAGGTACAATACACAGCCTCAGACTGGGGGTTTGTATCAAGGTACTGTATGGGGAACATTATCAGCCCATGCACTGCACACAATGCATGGTACATATTTCACTGGTAATGCACACTACTCTTACTTGCCATAACCCTACCTACACCACAGTTACATACAGGGTAACACAGCACAACATATGGCAATGTAGTATGTGTTGATTGCAATACCTCACACAACTATCTCTGGCCTCACACCAAGGACACACACTACCATGACAGACAGTCATGGTGAGCAATCACACCAGTACACAACATGCACCCAGTCACTAGCACACTCATTCCACCTCACATATTCTGTTTGCAATGTGTTCATGGGTGTGCATTGTGTCCTAGGTAGGTAGTGTGCTTTTGGCCCTGGGCCTACAGCAGCATACTGTTATGCTACTCTGCCCCTTGTGACACATGTTTTATGATCGTACCTGCTCCTTACAAACAGTTAAACAGGGTGACTCATATGGCATATTACCTATCTGCATAACATTCAGCAGGGGTATGTCTGACATCTACTCATGGGGAGCCTTGCTTCTAAATTCTGTGTGGTCTACTACAGGATATGTCATATCTGTGGGTTGGGTCCTGTACCTCCACCATGTGCTCTATACTGCAGTGACAAGGACGACAGACATAGGTAATTTGTGTTGTGGATGTTGGAGGTGTTACCATGGTTGTTAGACAACTGTCATGGGTGTGACCGAACTATGTATATCCAGCAGTGGTAACCTCTATTTAGGTAGTCTGTGTATGCTCTGTGGTGTTTGAGTGCATTGACACAGTTACTTGCATATGTCTGTGTCCTTCTCCATATCTGTAGCTGTCATGGGAGGTACATACCGTGTAGGACATTGTGGGGTGTGGAGGGGTACAGTGACCTACATGTCCATAGCTGACACACCATGTCCGCTGACACATTCCATGTACAGGTATTACAGGACTAGTGTGCCACTGTGTATATTGATGTGGAGCCTATTGTACACTTGTTGACCCTGTTCCCCCCTGACACATTTGAATGGGGTATGGTACTCCAATATCCACACTGGTGTTCACTCCATGCCTGTGACACCAGGCACCTGTTGCAAGACATCTGCACACATGTGTCTCACACAGTCTATATATGTATATATATATATATATATATATATATATATATATATATATATATATATATTTATATCTGTATATGGATATATATCTGTTTGTATATATGTATATAAAATATGTATATATAGATGTAGATATATACATATAGATGTGGGGAGAGAGTGAGAGAGGGACACAGGGTGAGTGTGAGTGTGAGGGGGTGGGACAGAGAGTGAGAGATAGTCATATACAGACATATCTGTTGTCAGTCAGATCTATCTGTATATGTATAAGTCTCTACAGATATCTATATATGTAAGTGTGTATTACATATATCTGTATGTACATATTCTACCAATCTCGATGTCTGTGCAGTAAGTGAGAACCTGGTTCAAGGCTCCTGAGAGCACACCAGCAGTACCAGGCTATACCCCGTATCATGCGTTTTGGCCCCAGGACTTGGGACAAAAGAAAAAGGTAGGGGGTGTATCCATATTCATGGAGGACACACACACCTCCAGGTTAGTGGCAACACATGAAGCATCACAGACCATCCAGGTGCAGATAACCGTAGGCAAACCTGCTATACAACTGGTAGCATGTTACAGACCACCCTCCCAATCTCAGGGACCACAGTCTGCCTTCCTGTAGACATTGGAGAATATGAATGTCCCACCACACACCATAATATTGGGATACTGTGACTACCCTAACATACACTGGGTGCATTATTCTACCCCAAACACCCTAGCCCAAAGGTTCCCGGAATTCACTATGTCAAATGCAATATAACAGCTAGTCACCTCTCCCACAACAGGAGATAATATACTAGACCTGATCATCACAAACATGGGGACAATGTGCTACACACTGGAAGTATACCCATCACTAGTCACATCTGACCACAGACTAATCCCCCTGGATATACATATCCCACCTCCCCCACAACACAAAAGACTTCAGTGGGAAACCTCCCACATGCCGGCTTTACACTTCTTATAACTGAGTTGGTATCCTTAATGCCCACTGGGCCAGTGTAAACCACATCCCACAATGCAGACACCTTCACATATGCTTTCTACAGACATCTCCAAGAATGCATGGATCATGCAATCACAAATGAAACCATGACCCTCTCCACCAAGGGCAGGCGTCCTGTCTGGTGGACCCCAGCATTGAACAAATTGTATAACAACAGAAGGTAGCTACTGCACGGCAGAGCATGCTTCCATAGAGCTACGGCATCTCTGATCAGCAGTAGTAGAAAGATACGTTTTGTTGTACAAACATGCAAGGCCAACAATGAGAGGGACATCACTATGGTCACTACAGATAACCACAAGGCCTTTCTCTGCTATGTTATACACCTGGGTGGGAACCCTCAGTTGTGTTCACAGTTAGTTCACAGTGACAAACGCTACACTGAATACACAGATAATGCCAACAGTCTGGCAGACAGGTTCAGTGCAGGTTTCTCCCCTTCCTCACCCACACATATGGAATTACTTATCCCAGCTGACTGTAACCTCCTTGTCATCTCAGATGTCTGGCTGGGAACCACCCTCAGCAGAGCTGTAAACACAGCATCAATGGGACCCAACGGTATTGCAGGTTGCATGCTACGTGAACTGCAAGAGGAGCTACACATGCACATTACATGCTATTCAGCCATAGCCTTACTACAGCATATGTTCCTGGACATTGGCATACAGCAACAGTAGTCCCACTCCACACAGGAGGCACCTCTACAGACCCTGGTAACTACCGCCCCATAAGCTTAACCAGCCTGGTCTGCCACACTATGGAAAGGATCATTATGGTACCCATACACAGAGACATTGGGGACTTAGAAACTTTATCCCACCCGGTTTGGCTTTGTAGAGGGCAGATCCTGCCTTATGAACCTGGTTGACCTTTTCAAATCAGTCACTAGAGCCAATGATGAGGGCACAGTGGTCCATACAGCCTACCTGGACTTGCCTACGGCATTCGACACAATACTGCACTGATGATCAACAGCTGAAATGTAAATCCATATGTCACATGAAGGGTTGCAAACCGGCTAATGGATAGAAACCCTACAGTAAAACTCACTGGTGCCATGTCAGACTCAGAGCCAGTCACATGTGGTGTCCCACAGGGCTCTGTCCTGGGACTGCTCATGTTCGACATATCATTCTCAGATGTGGAAGCAGACATGGGAGGGTAGTGGCTGACAATGTTCAAAGATGACTGCATACTAGGTGCCATAGGCAATACACCTGCTGACACATACATCCTACTGACAGGCCTCATGGACACCAACAACTGGTGCCGGAGTCATGGCCTTACACTGCATGCCACGTAATGTATACTCATACCCTTTTGGACTGACAAGGTACCTACATATTATCACATAGACAATAACCCACTGAGTACAGACAAAGTAATCAGAGACCTGGTGACACTGTTCAGTGCTGACCTCTCATTTGACACCCACGTTGCCAAAGTGGTTGGATGGACTTCCTACCTTGCCCACCTTATCATGAAGGGATTCACATCCACATCAAAAGGGGTCATTGTACCCCTATACTCCTCCCTTATCAGGCCCATGACTGTGTACTATGCCCCATTTGGTATGTACCTCACCTGGCACTTGCAACAGCTAGGGGGATCCCATAAGTACATCACCAGGAGGATCAAGGGTCTGCAACAACTGTCATATGCTGCCAGACTAATGTAACTCATGCTCTATTCCATAGCATACTGCCTACGTAGGGGTGATCTGTGCCTGATGTAGTAGGCCATGTACAATCTGGTATTGATGGACATGTTCCACCTCATACAATCCAAATCCATCAGACACAAGACAGCTATGGATTTAAACCTCAGCACACATATGAATAGGACATACTGTAGGGACAGATCCATCACTAAGAGGCTTCCCATACTGTGGAACAGGATCCCAGTTCATGTTAGGCAGAGACACTCACTGATACTCTTCATGTGCATTCTTGACAAGTGGATGGGAGATCATAGGTTTACAGCAGGGGTCTTCTCTGTGTCACTACTAGACAGAGGCACAGTAAACTAATGCTATTATGTAGGGGGGTCCACACTGTGTCACTACTATACAGAGGCGCAAGTTTCTAAATCTATTCTATACACTGTCTGCAGATAGCCTAGTACTAAACTATGACACTGTGAAACGTATATGTCTATGTATTTCTACATCCCTCTCGATCTACGTATACACATATGCATATTATATATATATATATATATATATATATATACATATCTCGATATACATACGTATACACATGTTTTATATATATATATATATATATATATATATATATACTCCTTTTTAGTTCCACATATGTATACACACAGTAACGTACTGCTGAACATCCATTACTGTACAACCTACTTGTACATTGCACTACAACCTACATTGCTATGTGCACATAGCTACCGTCACATACATATGTATGTGGAGCCTTCAGTGACAGTTTCAGTATGTCCCCGGCCCTATGCACATCTTCATATACATAGATACAGACCAATAACACATCTGGAGGGTTCACAGTATGTAGAGTATTATAGTAGTACTTTACATTACCTGTGTTTGTTGCAGCTGTTTGTGTAGGCTTGCAGTTGCTTGGCCTGCTGTCAGCCTCTTTGCTTTGTTGTTTCAGGTTTTTTTTTTCTTTCTCTTTCTTTCTTTCTTTCTGGACTGTGCTATAAAAAGGTCTGTTAGGTAGGCATAGCCCTTTCAGATTATCAGGGTGGGGACCATGCTGATTTGCTGTGGTCACTGTTCTGTGAGTGTAAGGGTTGGTATGTCTCCCATATTTCAGGCTGTGTTGTAAACACTGCAATGCATGTTGTTCTGTAAGCTGAGTATTCCTTCCTCCAGTGTCCTGTTCTCCGTGTGTATGTAAACTGACACCTACGACTAGTAATACTGTGTATATGGGTGCATGTGCTTTCCTGTGGGGATTGTGGTATAACTGGTATATAGCAGTGGCTCTTGCAATCTGTTGCTATGGCTTCAATATTTGGCCTTTACATTCACTTCTTGTATGCCTGCTAGGTGTCTTTCCTGTAATGTGTTGCTATGGCTTTCCTATTTTCCATTTACATTCACAGCTTGTAATGCTTGCTAAATCTGTTTGGGCAGCAATTCCCTATGTGTTTGTTGTGGTAGGGTGTTACTGCATGCAGTGTGGTCTGGCCGTGGTGTGGGCCTTGACACTTACAAGGGTATTTGATCATGCTGCTGAGCAGGCCTCAGATACTCTCAGGTGCATCTTTTATCAGCCTCATGGAATGGTACATAGCAGTGGGATACTGCAATGACATATTCTGATATTCTGCAGTTGTGACTGTGGGTTATTTCAAGCATATGTATTAGTACACCATTTGTGCCGTGCAGGTGGTGCATACCTTCAGTCATTCATAGTTGCCATTGCATGTGTAGTTACACCTTTATGCCTACTGTTAGTACATTTGACAGGGTGTCAGTGGGGCACAGTTGACATTTGTTTTCACATCAGGGACATCCCTGTAACTCAGTCACAGTTGCTATGTCTGATCTCTTAACTATTCAACTATGGCAGTGTTTATCCTGCTCTGAGTAAGTGTGTGGCTTGCCAGATGCTACTGTGACACTATTACCTAGTAGCTACCAACTAGCATGACTGTTTCTCAGCACACAGTACTATTTTACAAATCCACTAGATTTGACAGTAAATATACATGACATGCTTTGTGTACTAGACTTGCTATATTCCCTTTACATTAATTCCTACTATTTTATGATATATTTCTTTCAGCACAATGTTCTTGTATAGCAGTCATGGCTTAGTGGTAAGTCATGCAGACTAGTGTGTCCTGGGTTCGAGACTGAGGGAGGTATTTTATTTTGCTGCTGAGAAAGCTACAAGCCTTGTCATTCAGAGTGACTAAGGCACTTTTAAGCAGTTGTAAGCGGGTTAGCACTGGTTTGCATGGAGCTCACACATGCGCACTGCTGCTTAGCTTTGCGCACACCCGCTTACTACTGCTTAAAATTGCTTACTGTTGCACACACCCGTGCTATTTTCTTTTAAAGAAAAGAAAATGGGGAGATAGGAAAGTGGTGAAAAAGGGGGCACAAAGAGGGTAGGACAGTAAAAAAACAAGCTTGGGTTTTGCAGGAGGGATGTAAGAAAAGGCTCATAGCTGCCCATTTCTTCATCAGCAACAGCTGTGCATATGTTTGTAATTTGGTGTGAAATTTGAAACCTTCCACCCCTGAGAGAGGTGTGAGGACAACAATAATATTTGTTGTACAGCCAATTGTAATTGCCAGTTTACATGTCGAGCAGCCATGTGTGCAAAATGGGCAGCTATGTATCGGGCGTAATTTTTTTGTGGGTACAGAGTGCCCTTTTTTTTTTTTTTCAGGTGAGAGTGGTATGTCAGGTTCAGGAAGTCGGTATAGCTGGGGAGGTAGGTAGGGGAGGTTAACAGACAAGACAAACAAGACACATACAGGGGTGGTGTATGACACATGTGGGGGGGTTACACAATTGACGGGGATGGATTTTTGGATATCTCGAGTCCATGAGCCCACAGATGGCAACAGTGGAACTGAGATCCCCACCCATGGGCAGTTGCCACTGTGCCTTCACTGCCCAGGATGGGGCTGTGCTGGGGGCTGTGTAGGCCAGGCAGCAGGCACACCCATGAGTTGTGCCACCTGTGCCTCACTCTGGCGTAGGGGCCCAAGCACAGCATGCCGGATCTCCCTACGCACCACAGTCCGGACACTACAGAGGGTGAGTGGATGTTCTCCTCTGGCCACACTTGCAGAGGGGGGACGAGCCCCATCCCCTGCAGTGCTTCCACCTGCAGGTGGCACAGGGCCACCGGAGGAGGGTCCGGGCTGGGCACTACTGCCAGGTGCACTCGCCAGCTGAGGTGGGAGAGGTGGGTCCGCTGGAACCCCCCTTCCCTGTCGTCCTATGTTTTGCATTATGTTATGACAGTTTGGGTTAGTAACGTACAATACCATTCACAATTAGTTGTAACAGCATGCATTAGTATTCCCATTAACCAAACACCCATAAATTCAAGCCATTGAACAGCAAGCATAACACATGCATAATTTGAACAGAAATACACAATCCAACAACATGCAGGGTTGATTGATGGCAACAGGCCATCAGGTTTGGATGTATGAACAGGGCACATGCATCAACGTACATGCAAATATGTATGAACCAACAGGACAAATGTCGAGGGGGTGTTAATTGTGAATGCACATACCCATTTCATGTGGAATGGATTATTTGTGGTTATAGGGTAGGGTGAAGAAATATTTCATTAACAACTTCAAATACCTATACATATACTGTACATTTCTACTAGCTGCAGATATATACACACTACAGGTCTGACTACAGTTTCCTATGTGATAACTAATTCAGGTTGGTGATAGGAATGTTACTGCTACATCAATATACATTTCATATTTATTCATACACGTTCATATCTGGCTCTGTTCAGCTACATCATCCTGCTACATTTGCTTTATATGGCTATAGACAACTGTGGATGCTTGGTATTTCAGACAACCATACTATCTGCATATTGCAAACTGAGAGCAACATATCCAGATTTTGGGACACACATTCCAGCTTCAGTACTTTTTTCTACACATGTTGCTGTTTGGTTCTGCCTGTCACATTCATTTCATTCTGTACTGACTGCAGTATACTTTATTCAGGAGTTATTACTACTTTATTGGTGGATTCATACCTCTTTCTCACACTCTCTCACTTGTTTTATTTTTACAATTCAGGATGGTACTTAATTCTAGGCTTTATTGACATGTTTTACTTTTAGTTATAACAATCCTTTCCAACAGTCTCACTTATGTCATGTTTCAGAATTTCAACAGGGATATATTTCACACATGTGTTTTACTCAGCTTCTGCAGCTGTACTTTTCAGCGTGCTGCAGGTTATGTACTATTATATTACAGGTGGGACATCTTTATTTCAGACTTGTTTCATTTTTATGTTTGGATTACAGGCTGCATCACACTTTTGTAATCAAGCAATACTTGCAAACTCTCTTACACTGTTACTTGCACATTTTATTAATAAGTGACTACACTGCACTCTTTTGCTAACTGTCATATTTACATATTTTCTTACAGTTACAGGGAGAGAATTACTGACCTGCCTGGTGGCGCAACCGCACCAGCCTATCAGCATAGGCTCGATGGTTCATGGAACGGACACCTGCAGCTGTAATATAAATGAGGTAATATTGGAATACACATCTCCATAATATCAGCTAGGTTAATTTCTTACATAAATAATTACATGTAACTTACTCAGTAGTGGGGCGTTGGGCATTTGCCGGGCCTCCTGGATCCAACGGTTCAGTTGGTCCTGCTTCTGTCTCTTCTGGTCCGCATGGTGGTGACGGACCTGTTCACCAGTCCTTGGTATTCCTGTGGCACTGGTGAGATCATGTGCCAACTGGTCCCATGCCTCAGCCCTATATGCTCCCCACAGGACCTGGCCCTGCCATGAGTTGGGCCTCATGATCATGGACGAGGAGCCAAACCATATATTTGGACTCCTCAATGCCCCACCTCTGTGCTCTGAAGCAACTACCCTCTCCTACACCTGACATCCTGGCTGCATGTCGGTTACACAATCGGTTATGCTGTGTATTCCCGCCTATGGGGCTTATATATGCCATTTTTCCCGCACTTATTTGTGATTGGCCATTTTGGAATTGTATCAGCTTTACAAAACCTGCTTTGTCATGCTCCTCTTTCTATTCATTCCTATATATATGCTATTACTGCATTTCTAAGTGCAACTGTCATAGCTTAGTAGTTCAGTACTTTGACTATGGTGCATGGTATCCTGGGTTCGAACCTGGCCATTGCTTTCTATATTTTATGACTGTCTACACAGGCTAGGAGGTGTGTCTGTGTAAAGGCAGTTTTGATACAGCTTGCTCAACGTTGCCCGTCGGTTAGCTTGTTGGCACAGTGCGCAGCTCCGCGCAAACGGGGCACGCTGGCTTACGCGCCATTTGGTTGTCAGCACGCATATTACGCTCAGCTCAGCTACGGGCACACAGTTTCAGCGTGTTAAAATGCTGCTCAACCCCGGGCACTCATTTTACACCTGTTAAACCACTGCTCACCTACGGGCACTCATTTTACACCTGTTAAAACACTGCTCACCTACGGGCACTCATTTTACACCTGTTAAAACACTGCTCACCTACAAGCAGATATCCTCAACTTGTTAGACTGTAGCTCAGCTATAGGCACATCTGACATTTTTTTTTTATCTCACATTTCTTCAAAATACATGGCCCATTTCATTGCATTTTACATAAAATATAATTTTATATATGTACATATATGTCAGGGACTTGTTTCATGCTTATGTCACTAAAAATAAAAATTGATGTTGTGGGGGCTCGAACCATGACTGCCTCCTCTTCAGCTGACATCTCTACTGCTACGCTATTGCTTCTTGGCTTACTTTGAATATTTAGTTCTTATATGCTTTTCCACTGACTGCTAACTTTGGCTAAGCGACGGGCACACCCGCGCAAACGAGCGCACTCATGGGCAAACATCTTTACAACTTATAAAAAAAAATATAAGATGATCATTTATACATTTTATGTTCATAGTCTGTGGGGGCATGTGTTGTGTTGTGTTTATTCACATTTACACGGACTCTGTCGTGGGGGTTTACTTTCGGGACTTTTACTCTTCTGGGGGCGTGTCCGTTTGCAGGGCTCACCCTACGGACACGCCCCCTACTGTCTTACACGGACCGTGTTAGCCTTAGATGTGATTCAGCATGCCCTCATGCATATGCATGGCATGCTGATGTCACACCATTTAACTGCAGCCTCCGTGTAAGCCTTGTAACTCTTACACGGAGGCTTCGTGAATCCTGCCCATTACTGACAACTAATTTAAAATTAACATATTAATGGATTCAGGGAAGCACCTGCCAGTGGTACACAACAGTACCTACTATTACTGTTTTGGGAAACATTATTTTTTACCTGTTTCTGGACAGTTTAATGAAGTGGAGTAAATAGAAAGAAAAAATGTACACCAGCACAAAAATAAAATAATGTCTGGCCAGTGTATATATGTTCTGAAATACATATTAACACTCCAGACATTACATTTCACTACATTATTCTTTAAAGTTTGAAATCCAAAAATAACCTTAGTCTGAAAATAGTTACCCCATCTTATCGGAAATCAGTTTTGAGCTTTGTAAAACAATACGTAAGAAAAAGGAGAAACTTCTGACACAGAATTTGCAAAGCCCTATGATTTTCCTGACTACTTCATCATTTGTAGTTTTATTAACAGAGCTACCCAACAGCGTTGGATGCTAAGGTGTTCTATATCTACCATGATATTCTTGTCCTGGTACATAGTAAGAAGAGTACCTGTCCTTGCCCCCATCTCCTTCCAGCTCCCCATGATGGGTGCATGGAAAAAAGAATGGTGAAAACCTGTGGCAATGCCCCAGTGAACTCCTTGCAGATGTCTACATCAACATCTCAAACAAGAGGAGGCAAGCAGTTCAGCTTATGGGACTTTTCCTGTCCATTACTAAGTGCTTCTGAGTTCATTCAGATTCAGAATATGTGACTATGGCAGAGAACAGCATACAGAAAGGTTCATCCAACATGGGACAGATGATGCTGGACTAATTCAGTAACTAGAGCTAAGCGACTTACCTAGGGAATGCACTGAGCTTGTACTTCTTAGCAAGCAAAAGACAAGCTGCAAGAAACCCACAACACAGATGCAGTTGGAGAAGCAATTCCGTATCATCATATCATACCTAACTGCTAACTCCAATTGAATCTCTAAACTTGAAATGGAAATGTACCATTTTGAAGGTACATTTCTGATAAAAAAAAATGGAAAAAAAAGAGTGCAATGCTTTGTACAGCATTATGAATGATTTTAAAAGGGGGAGGCATACAGCCTTGCACCCTGCCTGCAGGCGCCCATGAAGGATACACCAATTTTCACAAAAGGAATTAGTGCAACCCAGTTGAATAGGGCATCGGGCTAGCAGTGTGTATTTGACTCTTGTGACTACTACTACCCTCGCAAATAATTGCTTCCAAACAACAAATGCTGGCAAACCTCCATGTAAGTTATACAAAAATAAATCATTAAAGATGGAATAATTTTGCAGCGGCACATTGTCCCTCTTGCATCATTGGTTAAAACTGGATCGTATCTCCCTAACAGGTTGGCTAGTACCATAGCTCTCAACCTCTTAGCATAACAAATCTTGACAAAGCCAAAAATAATGGGGATACAAAGCCTCAAAAATAAGAACAAGTATTAAATACTGCTCTTACAAACTAAGAAAGTTGCTGGAATAAAAGTTCTTGTGTTAACCATACATTTCCTGAAAGATATGAAGTCAGACATTCAAATGACTCTCATTGTTTAGTGAATTTGGTCCTGACAGACTGGCCATAAAAATACAAAAAGTCACATATTTATGAGGAACAGACCAAAAATATGAGTCAAAAATCTGGAAATTCTGCAAAAATCTGTACGTTTGAGAGGTACGGCACTGGCTACTGAAACATTGCTATCATAATCGGCAAGCAGTGCATTGGCGGTGTTAACGAGCAGAATACCAGCACAGAACCTCTTCAGAGTTACTTAATCACAGCAAAACAATGCCCAAAGTTTACTTTACTTGCAGACTCAGACAGGCATCAGCATTCAGTAACAATTTAACCAGAGCAAGTTCCAAAAGAAACGCTTTCAAGAAATATATGCAAATAAGCTTGGTAGTTCTGCAGTATGTTTTCATAAACAAACCTTTAAAACAATAGACGCTGTACAGCAGCATCCTATTACAATGACTAGCAACAGTTTCAAATTTAAAAACAATGAATGAGTACATCAATAAATAGCTTATAATGGAGGCTGTTGGTTCACATACCTGAATTACAGATGTAAAATAATTGCAGCTGCAAAAGTATATCCTCTACTCGTGAAGGACTAGTCCATCAAAAAAACAGATGCTTCCAGCAATTTTTGGAAGAATAAAAGTTCCCGCAATTGCACAACCATTTTATTACAGGCAGAGGAGGAGTTGAACTAAATGTCTGGCATATCTAATTAAAATGGGCGTTTTCTGAGCATACTAATTGAAGGAGGGCTGTGCTAGAGCGAGGCAGAAACACAATGAAAACAGAGGGCATTATTAGTGATATGTTGCAGTGCCCACACTCTGTATACAGAGCTGCAGGAATGTTTGCAGGCAGGAAGATGGATCCCAGTAACGGATAGGAGGATGAGCGAAAAAGTAAAAATTACACTTCCTGACTGCAGTATGGCTTTTTTGTCATGCACGTGTCAACATATAGGGGAGAAAGAGATGAGGAAAATGAGGAAACTTAGAGACAAGCATGTAGTGGTCCTTTAAATGCTACTTTAGATTTTAGACTGAACACTTCCGTTACATTTTTTCTTTTAGGCAGTGAAAGTCTGATAGTGCACCCAATCTGCATGGGCCTAGACTTTTTTTTCTTTTTTTTTTCCTGTTTTAAAGCTTGCAATTACTCTTGAGTGCAGTCTTACACTCTCAAACTAATTGTTTTTGTAGTTAGATGCCACACTTTAACAGATCCCCATGGCCTTAGTGTTTTATTTTTAACATTTATCAATGTACTTCCAGCTTAGCAACCATTTTTATGTTTTTTCATCCTACGTAGGTTTTCAGTTGTATATCTATATATATGTTTATTCATATTATGATTTGTTTTTGAGACACAAACCTGATGAAGTATTTATTTGATACGAATATTTATTCGAATAGATGTCTATTTGTAGATTTTTTAGTTAGTTTGGTTTCTTAATAAAGTTTTGATTAGTTGGTTAGACTATGCAAATGAGATTGTAATTTGTCTCTAGCTTTCGAGATTCAATTTTAGTTAGCACAGCCTCTGATTATACTATGGTTTTAAGGGGAAGGGTGACTTGGCTAAAGGAATGATTTTAATGCTTTTATTGCTGTTAATAGAACCACCCTCTGTAACTACTCCCTTGCTCCAAACAACCTGATTATATATAAGGAATGTTTTGATGCCTTTCATTATACTCAACTAGTATCCCTTGTTTGTGTGTTTCAATAAAGGATATTCCATTTTTTAACTCAACTGTGGACTACCTATATTTTATTTGATTACATTGGAGCACATATTTTATAGCTATATTTTACAGTATGATTTTTACAAAGTGAACTAAGTGCATAACATAATTTAGGAAGTGAACACCACACCCTCCACACCTCAAAGTTTCTTCCAGTTTGTTTTGAAACCAGTACAGGTTGTATACTGGGTTTTTCTGAGACTTCGAGAGATACCACAGATTTCCCTTTCTGAATAGCTGGAGATTCAGATAATTAACTACCCAGGCTGTGCAAACTGCTGCTACACTAAATGGGGAAAATGGATTTGTGGAAAATAATTGTAGTAAAAGTATGACATGAGTGAATAACTGTTTTTCTTGAATGACTGAGTTGCTTGTTAGGTATATGTAAAGTAATAGTGGGAGGACCCCACAGAAAATAAGACAAATGTTGTTAATGTCTATGTGCATACAGGAAAATTAACACAAGGAGGCACCTTGTGTCGAGGGTCATACCCTCAGGACAAAAAGCTAAGATATATGTTTCGTGTTGTTTAATGTATGACTGATGTTTTGTGTCGTGTAATGTATGACTGAAGAGAGAGAGAGAGAGAGAGAGAAAGAGAGAGAGGGAGAGAGAGAGAGAGAGAGAGAGAGAGAGAGAGAGAGAGAAACAAAAAGTTAAAATTAAAGTTAAATCAAATTTATGAGCCCATGGCATGTTGGGACATAGGTGAGTGTGCAAAGTTGAATCAAATTTGTGAGCCTATGGCATGTTGGCAGATAGGTGTGTGTGCAAAGTTAAATCAAATTCATGAGCCTATAGCATGTTGGAATGTAGGTGTGTGTATAAAGTTAAATCAAAATCATGATACTATAGCATGTTGGAACTTAGGTGTGTGCATTGTTAAATCAAGTTTATTTGCCTGTAGCACATTAGAACACAGGTGTGAGTATGTGAAAGTACCCTCAGAGGGTCCAAAACAATGGTCAGTTCTAGACACAGTACTATCCACCCCATTATCCCGATCGCAATGCTGGAGTTATAAATTTTGAGCTCATGATGGCATGAAAGCAAAGGGGTGCTGTGGGAAAAGGCTGATAGAAACCTTTCCTATATCATTACAAAACAGCAGAATCCCTAGGTTGAAACCTTTCCTATGTCATCACATAACAGCAGAATCCCTACCCTTCCCTCCCTGAATGGTGTGTGGATTGATGTAGTCATTTCTTTTTCTCTGAATTATCAGGCTCCAGGATGTATGAGGTAAGTCTTGACAGGGAAGTGGGAACAAAAGTAAGTTATCAGGATCAAATCCCTGTAAAGGGAACACCTGCATATTTTACGTATCATAATTATGGAAAGTTGTAAGTATTTGAATGTGTGGTTTCAGCTTACTAAAAATCGCTCTGATAAAGTATGTCCATTAAATGGAGTATGATAAGGATAAATTAATGTAACTGAAGGGTATTTTGGAAGAAAAGAAAAACAAGGTAAGTGGGGAACAAATGGCAGTATTTTATTCTTGGTATACTGAAGCTCCTAAAATGGAAAAGGAGTCAGCATTAAGGTTAGCAATCCGACTGCCGGAATAGCTAAAAAATGCAAAGAAAAAGACAGAGACAGGCCATTGAGGTCCAAAACAGCCAACGATGCTTCTCCTAAGCCAGTCGCCAGTTCAGCGGTACTCAATGAGGCGGTTTCGCAGCCCCTGATACCCGCTACTTCTGATTCGCAGGCCTCTACTGAGACCCATTCGGAGTCCGGTATACCGTGAGATGCTTCAATTATGGAACCCGTGGATGTCTCTACCTTGGATGGGTCCAGAGCTGCTGTGCAGGCACCAGCTTCTGAGGGTGTTTTCAGGCCTACAGATTTGTATATTAGACCGACGCCATCTTCAAAACTAAGGCCAAAATCACGACCTATGCCTAAAAAAACTATGCCTGGGCCACATGTGCAGCCCCCTATGCCTAAAAAACAAATGATAAAAATGGCTGAAGATTTAATTACTCTGATCAGGGGTAGCCAACACCCCCTTCTAAGAGGCCTAGGTAAGACATTGATAATGAATCTTCTGAACAGGATTCTATTTCTTCTGACTGTTCTAATGAACAGAAATTGTCTAGACCTACTTATGAGGACTCTGATGCAGAAGATTCCATTCCTTCTGCTTCTCCCCCTGATGATTTTTCTTTTGGGGAAACTTTGCATACCTTAAGGGAACATTTCCACTGGAAAGTCTGGATTTTTCTGAATCTAAAAAGAGACTTAGGGATTTTCTTCTTCTTCCTCAGCATAGGCCTTTGGCTATACCTCCTGTTCTAGACATTGTTGATGATGTTTTTTCAGAATCTAGTATGGCTCCTGATTCTCTGCCTCCAGCTCCTTGTAAGCCAGACAGATACTACAGGGTTCCTGACTCCCACAAATTCCTTTTCAAAAATCCTGTTGCAGATCCTGAAACCATTTCTCAGGATCCCAAGGGCATTAAGGCTTCTACTGCTAAAAATCCTACCCCTTCTGATAGAGATTACAGGGCGCTGGATAGATAGGGTAAGAAGATTTACACTTCTGCAACCCTGGCAATCAGAACTTTAAACTGTAAATTTCATATGCTAAAATATCAGCAGCATATCATGGGACTGCTTAAACAGAAAATTATGTTGATTTCTGATTTTGTGGAACATAAAGATTTACAGGATTTATTGCATTCAGCTGAACAAGTTGGAAAACATACTTTGCAATGTGGTTTTGATTCTTTGGAGGCCTCTTGCAGGGCTGTTGTAACTGGGTCTGTGCTACGAAGGCATGCCTGGCTCAAATAGCAAAATCTGCCTGATCATGTTAAAGCAAAATGTTAGATGCTCCTTTACAACAGGGCCATCTCTTTGGTAATAAGGCTAAAGAAGTTCTAGAAAAGATGGAAGATAAAGCTAAATCTATGCAAACTGTGAAATATTTCTTACAAGTAAAACCTCCAAGATTTAGTAGACACTGGCCTACTAAGAACTGGTCCTTTTCAGTTCCTTCAAGAGCCACTCAAGTCACACCCAGTCATTCCAAAGGCACCAGGTTTCAGTCCCAAGGGATTTTCAGAACAAAACAATGGGGTGCCTCCTCTTCCAAATCTAGAAACAACAAGACACCTCCCTATGGTAAGCAGTCTCAATAACTTCCCTTTACACTTACCAAGCACTTACCTTTTAGCCACCCCTTTGGGGGAAAACTGGCTCTTCATGCGAAAAGCTGGCAACTTATAACCCAGGACAAATGGGTTTTAAATATAGTATCCCAGGGATACAGATTTTATTTCCACACGTCGCCAATTCCAAACGGATGGCCAGATCTGCCCCCCAAATCAGTGGGCAGAGGCCCAGAAATAAGTACTTTCCCTCATGAGCATGGGGGCTATTCAGCTAGTACCAGAAGAGGAAAAGGGATGAGGTTTCTATTCAAGACTTTTCCTGGTACCCAGAAAAGACAAATCTTAGCGTCCAATTCTGGACTTATCTACTCTAAACACCTTTCTGGACATTCCAAGATTCAAGATGCTGACTCTTCACCAGCTACTTCCTATGCTAGGCAAAGATGCCTGGTTGGCAACTCTAGATTTAAAAGAAGCTTACCTGTATATCCCAGTCAGGGAATCTTGCAGAAGATACCTCCGCTTCAAAGCAGGCTACTTGCATTACCAGTTCTCTGCTCTGCCCTTTGGCTTATCTACTGCATCCAGGGTCTTTACAAAGTGCCTGGCTCCAGTAATTGCATTTTTCAGGTAAAGAAATATTCAAATATATCCATACCTGGACGATTGTCTAATTCAGGCAGAAAAGAAGGATGCTCTTCTAAACCATCTGGCATTTGTAAAAAAGGTTCTAACTTGTCTAGGGTACAGTATAAATGAAAAGAAATCACAACTGGTACCCTCTCAAAAAAATTACATTCCTGGGTGCAAGTTTGAATACAACTGCCCAGATGGCTTTCCTTACACCAGAAAAGCAAATTCATTTGGTGACTTACTTCAAACAGGTGGCCACAAAAACCCTGCTTTCTGCAAGGCACATAATGCAAGCCTTGGGGTTCATGGCCTCCTGCATTCTTCTAATTCCATATGCAAGTCTGCATATGAGGAAACTTCAGTGGCACTTAAAAAGACTATGGACTCAGCATTGTTACAGCCTGGAAACAATGATTCCTATCATACCTTGTCTGCAACTAGAGTTCCTATGGTGGGCAGAGGCCTGCCATCAAAACAAGGGACTGCCATTTACACCACCCCCTGCCACCCATACACTAACTACAGATGCATCAGACTATGCTTGAGGGGCACATCTGGCAGGGAAGTGCATTCAGGGCAAATGGAGCCCAAATCAAATGCACCTTCATATCAATCAAAAAGAAATGCTAGCGGTACAGAGTGCACTGACAGCCTTCAAGGATTACCTTCATCGAGGACAATTAATGATAAAGACAGACAACATCATGGTTATGTGGTACATAAACAAGCAGGGGGGTACTCACTCCTAGCCATGGCATTGTGGAACATGGCCTTAACCTATCAAGTACAACTACAAGCTCAATTCCTGCCAGGAAAGCTGAATACTCTGGCAGACGAACTAAGCAGAAATCTCATGGACCAACACGAATGGAAACTGGAACCATGGATTTTCAACATGTTGACATGCAAATGGGGGAGCCCAGACATAGATCTTTTTGCCTCACCCCAGAACTATCAGTTGGACAAATTTTGCACAAGACCTCATCACAAAAAGGCCTGTAAAGTGGATGCTCTATCCTTCAGTTGGAAAAACCTATCAGTCTATGCCTTTCCCCCTATGCCTCTGCTCTCCAAAGTTCTACTAAAAGTCAAACAGGACAAACCAAAAATGATTTTGATTGCTCCAGACTGGCCTCGCCAACACTGGTACCCACTCCTGCTCAACGTGTCACACCTTCCACCATGGCACCTGCCTCAGACACCTTACTTACTGTCCCAGCAGAACAACCACATTCTGCACTCTCAGCTCCAAACTTTGAATCTTGCAGCGTGGCTAATCACCTAAATTCACCCTTAGCATACCTCAGCAAACCTGTGATGGATGTCATTTTGGAGGTGAGAAGGCCTAATACTAGAAAATCTTATGCTGACAAATGGAAAATATTCTGTGCCTGGAATCAGTCTCAAGGGATAAGCACAGCAGTGCCCAACATTCCTCAGATTTTGCAATACTTAACTGAGATGCTTCACAAGGGCCTGTTTTTTCTTCCATAAAAATCCATGCCTCAGCCATTTCAGCTCATTACAACACAGAACCTCCCCTCTTATCTCATCCTCTGCTAATGCAGTATCTCAGAGGGGCCAAAAACTTAGGACCACCCAGGAGAGCTGCCTGGAAACAGTCTCAAGGGATAAGCACAGCAGTGCCCAACATTCCTCAGATTTTGCAATACTTAACTGAGATGCTTCACAAGGGCCTGTTTTTTCTTCAATAAAAATCCATGCCTCAGCCATTTCAGCTCATTACAACACAGAATCTCCCCTCTTCTCTCATCCTCTGCTAAAGCAGTATCTCAGAGGGGCCAAAAAGTTAAGACCACCCAGGAGAGCTCCAACCCCTGTCTGGGACCTCAGTGTTGTATCAGAGAAGCTCACTTTCCCTCCTTTCAAGCCAGCTGCTACTGCAGACTTAAAAATTCTCTCCTGGAAAACAGCTTTCCTTTTAGCAGTCACTTCAGCTAGAATGATTTCCGAATTACAGGCTCTTATGGCAGTGGAGCCTTTCATCATTTTTCATGCGGACAGGGTATCTCTCAAGACCAATCCATCTTTCATGCCTAAGGTGGTATCCAGTGTGGCTCTTAATCAGACCATTCATTTGCCAACTTTCTTTCCCAATTCACAGAACAAGGGGGAGTGGATTCTGCATTCATTGGAAGTACACAGACAACTTAGATTTTACATAAACAGGACAAAATCTCAAAAAAAAATCTGAACAACAGCTGGTGACATTTGCTGCAGGGGCAGATGGAAAGGCTATTTCAAAGCAAACCATTTCCAAATGGATAAGCCTTTGTATTCATTTCTGCTATATGCACCATGGAAAAACTATCCCCCAGTGGATCAGATCCCATTCCACCAGGGCTGCATCTACTTTAACAGCCTTTCTCAGAGATGTTCCTACCACGGACATTCTAGAAGCTGCTACCTGGAGCTCAGTTAATAAGTTCACCAAACATTACCATTTATCACTTTTCTCTAAATCCAGAGCTGGCTTTGACACTGTTGTCCTGCAGGGCCTTATAGCTGGTCCTAATGCTGTATAATTCCCTCCACCCAACCATAGCTTTGGGAATCTACCCAAATGTAATGACTGCAACAGTAAAACATGAAGAACATAGTACAGTTGTGTACACTTACCATAAATGTAGATGTTTGAGTGTATTCACTGTTGCAGTCCTGGTTACCCTCCCTCCAGCCCCCTATTTTTCTCTGGCTATACCTCTACCTTCTTTTACTATGCTTAAAAGCCATTTTGGTGTATTTGGTTTTGGGATTGTAGGTATATGCATATATTTTTTGTGTTTTTATTTTTATTTGCTCCCTATTTAGGGGGCACCTGACATCTGGGGCAAGAAAAACTGATGTAATGGTGCCAGCTGCATGTTTTATACCCCTGACAACCTGACATCATGGAAGAAGGGACAGCACCTGATGCAGGACCCAAGACTTTGTTAATCAGGCCGACTGAGGGCAACCTGCCAACAGATTACCCAAATATAATGACTGCAACAGTGAATATACTTGAACATCTACATTTATGGTAAGTGTACACAACTGTACTTTCTTCAGGCCATTCATCTTTTATTCATTGGCATCCTCTGGTAAAGTCCCTACAGTCTCCAATGACAAGGAGCATAGGAAAGTCCTTTGTGGCTGTTGGGATGCCCTTGGTGGACAAAGGAGAACCACTTTTGTTGGTCTTGGAAGAAGGAACAGGAAATACCTCTCTGCCTAGCCAGACTAGAATGTCTGTCCCTAGGTAGGTTTTGTCTGTCATAAGTAAGTTGGCTTCTTCAGAACTTCCTGTCAAAAAAGCTATACATATTTCTGTCTCAGTTACTTTGGACAGGAATGATTTATTGGGCTTAGCTCAGGGTTTAGTTTAGGCTCCTGTCCTCTCCACTTCTGCTATTTCTAGTAAAAGAAAAAATGTTTTCTAATTTTGTGATGAGGTTGAAAATTTTGAACTACAAAATGATTGTGAAGGGACAACTTTTCTTTCTTCTCGGGTTTTTATTTTTTAGGAAAGTGTGATTCCTGATGGTCCCCTTTTCTGTAAAATTTTCCTGAATTAATCATGTTACAGTGATGACATAATGACTTTCCACATCTCTTTTGGAATATCATGATTTACTGCAACTGGAATTTCCTTAACCTACACAAGTTCTTCCTCTTCTTGCAGCATTTGAAGATGTATTTATTAAAGCCTAAACCAAAACAAAACCTTAATCTCCACTTGTGAGACGGCAACCTCTATCTTTGCTATGCTTGGTAAAGCAACAAGTGAACCACGACTCGAACAAGGAAAGAAACTTTTTTAATATCAAACTTCTACAAATACATGAGTCCAAAATACAAACAGTTAAGCACTGTCATCTGCATAAGCAGACTTCATCAGAACAATTAGAACAGTTAGAACAGTTCCTTTTAAAAACTTTTTGGCGCCACAAATTCATTCAACAAATTTAAAGTGTTAGTGCACCGTAACTAAGTAACAAACCATTCTGAAGTTAGTGTCCTCACATTTCTCCTGATTTTTACATCATAAGTAATATATTACAATAAAAATGTGAATACTTTGTTCTAATGTACTAATAATAACCATAATGTAAATAAATGAAAAATATCATTAAAATGATTTAAAAACCTTTGCAATGAATAAATTAATAAATAAAATAAGGATTATTATATTTAAAACATTGTATAATAATATAGGTAATACACAATATTAAAAAACATTTAAACTACTTCATCATTTGTTTCAAACTAACAACTGATCATATATGCTTTATAATAACTGCAAAAATGTATTGATAGATATAAAATCATTAATACCGGGATCCCTATTGGCATCTGTCAAAATTTGCCATACACATTCTCTTTTATCTAAAAGTGCATTGAAATTACCCCCTCGAGGGGATATATTAACATGATCTATTATGGTAAATGTAAAGCTATGAGTGTCCCCACTTTTACTGATGTGTCTATAAAGTACATTCTTCGTATCTTTGACGTTAATCTTATATATATGGTCATATATACGTTTCCTAAATTGTCTTTCGGTCTTGCCTATATGAAAGGCAAAGCATAATGTGCACTTAGCCAGCTATACTATGTTTTTGCTATTATAATTTCCCTTTCAAAATTTCACATAGGTCTTATTGATGTCATCCAGTCTACAACCTGTCACTTCATTAATAGCTAAACACTGGTTGCAGGACCCACACTTCCCAGTGGTTTTGCTTAATCTATTACCATGAGTGTCATTTGTCATTTTTTCCAACAGCCTCTTAATATTCATACCCATTTTGTAAACAAAACAAGGTCTTTCTCCAACTTCTTTTTTAACTTCATCATCAACTATCAAGGTGTTCCAATGTCTGCTAATAATATTTTTTATTTCATTCACATAAGGCGAATAGGTCAGTACACAAACTTTGTTAAAGGCTAATTCCTTGGTCTTATTATTTCGGGTTTTAATATTGTCCAGTTCATTACCCAAAATGGGTGGATATTTTTTACCCCGTTCATTAATGACATAAGACGAAATGTCATAAAGTAACGGCAGAGGATAGCCTCTATTAGCAAACATCGATATTATATTTTTTATTTTGTTTACCGTGACCTCAAAATTAGAGGACATCTGGGCGACCCGTATGCACTGTCCTTTGAAAATATTTTTTAACATATGCCTGGGGTGGTTACTAGTGTATTCCAAGTACCCGTTAGAGAACGTATCCTTCCTATATATTTCAGACTGAAGCCCTGTATTGGTATGCCTTATATATGTATCCAAATAGGCAATGCCCTCTGTACTGAATTTCAAAAAAACACTCAATTGGTTTAAGTAGTCTATAAAGTCATTAATAATCTCTTCTGGCCCATTCCATAGTACAAAAATATCATCCAAGAATCTTGTGTAGTACGATATATATTTGTAGTAATCACTGCAAAATAAATGTTGATTTTCCCATTCCAACATAACCAAGTTTGGGAATATGGGGGCACATGAGGCCCCCATAGCCACACCCTTGGTCTGTTTATAGTATTCCCCCTCAAAATATATAAAGTTGTTTTCCAAAACTAACAGCATCATGTCCGTTATTAGATTAATATGGTCCCAACTCATATGAGAATGTTTTCTCAGACTGTTGCAAAAATCGTCCAGTCCCTGTTGTTTAGGGATACAAGAAAATAAGCCAATTACATCAATAGTAATATATATTAAATTTCTTTTCCAAATATCTGGGGTAAGATGGGCCAAATACATCCATGAGTCCTTAACAAGATGTGGTATATTAACATATATTGGCTTGACCCATCTATCTATAACTAACCCAATGTTGAAAGTCTTAGATTTACTTCCAGATATGATTGGGCGAAATGGGGGATTTTTGATATCCTTATGTATTTTAAGAATGCCAACAATCATGGCTAATATAGGGAACTCAACCTTGAGAAAATTGTATAATTCTTCCGTAATCCTGTTGTCCAAAAGATATTCCACTAATGCTAAATCTATTTTGCGATAACCTACATTAATCTCATTGATCGATGCTATTTCATAATTACCTGTTTCCATCAATATATTTTGTACCATGTTGATATAGTCAATGGTGTTATATAAGACTATTCCCCCTCCTTTGTCTGGTTTCATTACCTGGATTTCTTTATTCCTGATTAATTCCAGCAGACAGTTCCTTTCATCTACATTTAAGTTGTCCTTTATTTCTTGTTTCTTGTTCATTTTGTTGTATCTATGGATGTCATGACAAGTTATTTCTTCAAAACTGGTCACTTTTTTATAACTTATGGGTATTGAGGTATTTTTTTCCTAAATTTATTGAGTTCTTTGGATGATTTATGCTCAGTTGTATCTTTAAATGACATAGCCAAATTCATCCATCGACAAAATAATTTGACCTCGGTTATAGTATCTACTACATTAAATTTTACTGTAGGTATGTACTTCATTCCTTTTTTAAACAAGGTAAAAGGTTCTTCTATAATGTTGATGTTAGTGTAATTATAAACCTTTAAATCATTAAAACTGTTAACAATTTTCTCTATTACTTCTCCCTCTTCACCCGTTCTATCTAAAATAGTGTTGCACATAAATGTTAGTGTACTATACTCCTGTTGTTTATTTTCAGTATGTATAAAACTAATATCTACTATCTTTCTTGTCGGTTCCATTGTCAGTAATTCCATTGCGGTGATGGTGGAAAAAAACGACCCCCTTAAAAATTCATCCTTCTCTCCCTATATGTCTCCCCACTTTCTTTTGTTGGATTACTGTAATTCACATTCTGTTCCTGTTTCCATATATACGCTCTATTATCTCAATATTGTTCAATATCACACTGAATTTTTTTACTTTTCCTTCCAAAAATCTTTCCAGCCCTCATATCGGCCAGTTTATATTGTTTTTCATATAATTTATGCCATTGGGGGAACACTAGGTCATTCACAATATCATTATTTAATTTTTCCACCTCACTGACCAATCTACTCAGTCTCTCATCATTCTTTTTAACTAACAAATTCATATAACTAATCCCAAAATTGTTGAATAAGGTGTTGAATTCGACCTTTGTGTCATTATCCAAACTCACCCCCATGGGTATTTTAAAAAATCTTAATTCCATCGGGACAATTCCTAATGATATGCATTTCAATAGATAAGCATTGTCAATTTTAATACTCTTTACTGTTAACAAATGTTTACCCAAACTATAAATCATATCTTTCACAGTTCCCTTATTACTAGATGTTTTTCTGTCATGCACAGTATATTGGTTATTAATTCCATTGGTGTTAAATTCAAAGTCACTGGTTAAAAATTTGTCTAGCTTACGTTGTTCACGATCGTTTTTACTAGATAAATCTGTTTTCTTGCCTCTAGGGCTAGAAGAGTTCAAAACAGTACATTTAGGAAAATTCATTTTCGGTTTAGCAGTCATTGCATTAGTTTTAACAGGCAACGGACACTTGGGATGAGCTCCCATGCATTCTATATTTTCATCCACATGAAAAAGGGAAAAGTCAAAAGTGAATTTGTTGTCAGACGTGTTTCTGGTATTACAGGTAGGGTTATGCTCCTGCGGTAGTTCCTTTGACATTAATTGTGTTCCACTAGATGGTTCACCTTGACCATTGGGTATTTCAACTTGTGTGGATACATGACTAACAGATAACATTGTATCCTTTCTCTCTTCGTTAACACTCCTTGTGTTGTAGGCTGTATTTTGAAGCCGCCCTACTGCCTCAATTAATCGGGAAACTTCATCCTGCAAAGAGTTCATTTCTGACCTTAACTGAATCATTTTGTCCTTGTTCAATGAAGTCTCTGTCACTTCGCTCGTACTATCCATAGCTACTGCCAACTATGTGCAAAAACTTAACCAAAACAACAACTTAATCTCCACTTGTAAGATGGCAACCTCCGTCTTTGCTATGTTTGGTAAAGCAATGAGTGAACCACGACTTGAACAAGGACAGAAACTTATTTTATTTATTCATTTATTCATTGTAAAGGTTTTTAAATAATTTTAATGATATTTTTCATTTATTTACATTATGGTTATTATTAGTACATTAGAACAAATTATTCACATTTTTATTGAAATATATTACTTATGATGTAAAAATCAGGAGAAATGTGAGGACACTAACTTCAGAATGGTTTGTTACTTAGTTACGGTGCACTAGCACTTTAAATTTGTTGAATGAATTTGTGGTGCCAAAAAGTTTTTAAAAGGAACTGTTCTAACTGTTCTAATTGTTCTGATGAAGTCTGCTTATGCAGATGAAAGTGCTTAACCATTTGTATTTTGGACTCATGTATTTGTAGAAGTTTGATATTAAAAAAGTTTCTTTCCTTGTTCGAGTCGTGGTTCACTCATTGCTTTACCAAACATAGCAAAGATGAAGGTTGCCATCTTACAAGTGGAAATTAAGGTGTTGTTTTGGTTTAGTTTTTGCACGTAGTTGGCAGTAGCTATGGATAGTGCGAGCGAAGTGACAGAGACTTCATTGAACAAGGATGAAATGATTCAGTTAAGGTCAGAAATGAACTTTTTGCAGGATGAAGTTTCTCGATTAATTGAGGCAGTAGGGCGGCTTCAAAATACAGCCCACAATGCAAGGAGTGTTAACGAAGAGAGAAAGGATAATGTTGTCTGTTAGTCATGTATCCACACAAGTTGAAATACCCAATGGTCAAGGTGAACTATCTAGTGGAACACAATTAATGTCAAAGGAACTACCGCAGGAGCGTAACCCTACCTGTAATACAAGCAACACGTCTGACAACTAATTCACTTTTGACTTTTCCCTTTTTCATGTGGATGAAGATGTAGAATGCATGGGAGCTCGTCCCACGTGTCCGTTGCCTGTTAAAACTAATGCAATGACTGCCAAACCGAAAATGAATTTTCCTAAAGGTACTGTTTTGAACTCGTCTAGCCCTAGAGGCAAGAAAACAGATTTATCTAGTAAAAACGATCGTGAACAATGTAAGCTAGACAATTTTTTAACCAGTGACTTTGAATTTAACACCAATGGAATTAATAACCAATATACTGTGCATGACAGAAAAACATCTAGTAATAAGGGAACTGTGAAAGATATGATTTATAGTTTGGGTAAACATTTGTTAACAGTAAAGAGTATTAAAATTGACAATGCTTATCTATTGAAATGCATATCATTAGGAATTGTACCGATGGGATTAAGATTTTTTAAAATACCCATGGGGGTGAGTTTGGATAATGACACTAAGGTCGAATTCAACACCTTATTCAACAATTTTGGGATTAGTTATATGAATTTGTTAGTTAAAAAGAATGATGGGAGACTGAGTAGATTGGTCAGTGAGGTGGAAAAATTAAATAATGATATTGTGAATGACCCAGTGTTCCCCCAATGGCATGAATTATATGAAAAACAATATAAACTGGCCGATATGAGGACTAGAAAGATTTTTGAAAGGAAAAGTAAAAAAATTCAATGTGATATTGAACAATATCGAGATAATAGAGCGTATATATGGAAACAGGAATAGAATGTGAATTACAGTAATCCAACAAAAGAAAGTGGGGAGACATATAGGGAGAAAAGGACGAATTTTCAAGGGGGTTGGTTTTTTCCACCATCACCAAAATGGAATTACTGACAATGGAACCAACAAGAAAGATAGTAGATATTAGTTTTATACATACTGAAAATAAACAACAGGAGTATAGTACACTAACATCTATGTGCAACAGTATTTTAGATAGTAAGGGTGAAAAGGGAGAAGTAATAGAGAAAATTGTTAATGGTTTTAATGATTTAATTTAATTTATAATTACACTAACATCAACATTAAAGAAGAACATTTTACCTTGTTTAAGAAAGGAATGAAGTACATACCTACACTAAAATTTAATCTAGTAGATACTATAACTGAGGTCAAATTATTTTGTCGAAGGATGAATTTGGCTATGTCATTTAAAAATACAACTGAACATAAATCATTCAAAGAACTCAATAAATTTAGAAAAAAAGTACCTTAATACCCATAAGTCATAAAAAAGTGACCAGTTTTGAAGAAATAACTTGTCATGACATCTATAGATACAACAAAATGAACAAGAAACAAGAAATAAAGGACAACTTAAATGTAAATGAAAGGAATTGTCTGATGGAATTAATCAGGAATAAAGAAATCCAGGTAATGACACCAGACAAAGGAGGGGAAATAGTCTTATATAACACCATTGACCATATTAACAAGGTACAAAATATATTGATGGAAACAGGTAATTATGAAATAACATCGATCAATGAGATTAATGTAGGTTATCGCAAAATAGATTTAGCATTAGAGGAATATCTTTTGGACAACAGGATTACGGAAGAATTATACAATTTTCTCAAGGTTGAGTTCCCTATATTAGCCACGATTGTTGACATTCCTAAAATACATAAGGATATCAAAAATCCCCCATTTCGCCCAATCATATCTGGAAGTAAATCTAAGACTTTCAACATTGGGTTAGTTATAGATAGATGGGTCAAGCCAATATATGTTAATATACCAGATCTTGTTAAGGACTCATGGATGTTTTTGGCCCATCTTACACCAGATATTTGGAAAAGAAATTTAATATATATTACTATTGATGTAATTGACTTAATTTTCTTGTATCCCTAAACAACAGTGACTGGACGATTTTTGCAACAGTCTAAGAAAACATTCTCATATGAGTTGGGACCGTATTAATCTAATAACGGACATGATGGGGTTAGTTTTGGAAAACAACTTTATATATTTTGAGGGGGGAATACTATAAACATACCAAGGGTGTGGCTATGGGGGCATCACGTGCCCCCATATTCGCAAACTTGGTTATGTTGGAATGGGAAAATCAACATTTATTTTGCAGTGATTACTACAAATATATATAGTACTATACAAGATTCTTGGATGATATTTTTGTATTATGGAATGGGCCAGAAGAGATTATTAATGACTTTATAGACTACTTAAACCAATTGAGTGTTTTTTTGAAATCCACACATAAAGTCAGTACAGAGGGCATTGCCTATTTGAATACATATATAAGGCATACCAATATAGGCTTTCAATCTGAAATATATAGGAAGGATACGTTCTCTAACGGGTACTTGGAATACACTAGTAACCACCCCGGGCATATATTAAAAAATATTTTTAAAGGACAGTGCATACGGGTAGCCCGGATGTCCTCTAATTTTGAGGTCATGGTAAACAAAATAAAAAATATAATATCTATGTCTGCTAATAGAGGCTATCCTCTGCCGTTACTTTATGACATTTCATCTTATGTCATTAATGAATGGGGTTAAAAATATCCACCCATTTTGGGTACTGAATTGAACAACATTAAAACCCGAAATGACAAGACCGAGGAATTAGCCTTTAACAAAGTTTGTATACTGACATATTCGCCTTATGTGCATGAAATAAAAAATATTTTTAGCAGACCTTGGAAAACTTTGATAGTTGATGATGAAGTAAAAAAAGAAGTTGGAGAAAGACCTTGTTTTGTTTACAAAATGGGTATGAATATTAAGAGGCTGCTGGAAAAAATGACAAATGACACTGATGGTAATAGATTGAGCAAAACCACTAGGACGTGTGGGTCCTGCAACCAGTGTTTAGCTATTAATGAAGTGACAGGTTGTAGACTGGATGACATTAATAAGACCTATGTGAAATTTATAAAGGGAAATTGTAATAGCAAAAACATAGTATACCTGGCTAAGTGCACATTATGCTCTGCCTTTTATATAGGCAAGACCGAAAGACAATTTAGAAAACGTATATATGATCATATATATAAGATTAAGGTCAAAGATACAAATAATGCACTTTATAGACACATCAGTAAAAGTGGGGGCACTCATAGCTTTAAATTTGCCTTAATAGATCATGTTACTATATCGCCTCGAGGGGGTAATTTCAAAGCACTTTTAGGTAAAAGAGAAAGTATATGGCAAATTTTGACAGATGCGACTAGGAATCCAGGTATTAATGATTTTATATCTATCAAACCATTTTTGCAGTTATTATAAAGCATATATGATCAGTTGTTAGTTTGAAACAAATGATGTAGTTTAAATGTTTTTTTAATATTGTGTATTACTTATATTAATTATTATACAATATTTTAAATATAATAATCCTTATTTTATTTATTCATTTATTCATTGCGAAGGTTTTTAAATCATTTTAATGATATTTTTCATTTATTTACATTATGGTTATTATTAGTACATTAGAACAAAGTATTCACATTTTTATTGAAATATATTACTTATGATGTAAAAATCAGGAGAAATGTGAGGACACTAACTTCAGAACGGTTTGTTACTTAGTTACGGTGCACTAGCACTTTAAATTTGTTGAATGAATTTGTGGCGCCAAAAAAATTTTAAAAGGAACTGTTCTAATTGTTCTGATGAAGTCTGCTTATGCAGATGAAAGCGCTTAACCGTTTGTATTTTGGACTCATGTATTTGTAGAAGTTTGATATTAAAAAAGTTTCTTTCCTTGTTCAAGTCGTGGTTCACTCGTTGCTTTACCAAACATAGCAAAGACGGAGGTTGCTGTCTTACAAGTGGAGATTAATTTATTAAAGCCTGTAACTTACCTGATAACCAGCCTTCTTCATCCAAGCAGATATATTCTAGAAAGCTTGTCAGTTATCTAGCAGTTAGGTTAGAAGATTAAGGAGCTATTAACAATCTGTTTCCTGTGGTCTAGAGGTGCAAGGTTTGATTCCCTCAACCTCCACTGCATAACTGTCAATCTAAGCAAGTCACTTAACTAGATACTGCTCATAGACTGTATCTGAAAAAAAGTCTATAGAGATCAATGCTCTGCATCAGACAAAAAATAATAAAAGTCTATAGAAATCAGTGCTCTACACCAGGACAAAAAATAGTAAAAGTCTATCAGTGCTCTTCACCAGAAAAATAATAATAAGTTCCTCGGCCTTATACGTTTTTATATTTTAACCCCAGATCAGATTCAGTAGTGATTTCTGTGATAAACCCAGTTTCTGCTAAACATCTGATGTAAGAAGGGAAAGGATTGTAGAACACTGGAAAAAACTGGAATGAATGTATTTATCTTTTAATTACCCAGAACTGTGCTGAACAGGTGCCAGTTTTTCCTTTATGTGCCAAATATTCTTGTTAATTTCAGAATAAATGTCTGCATACACAGTAGTTCGGTTAAAAATGTTTTATTGTGTACACTGCTGGCAGATATCAACAGTATCCAAATCAAAGCTTACTGTCTCAAATAACTATACCAGTAAACTGAAATATACTGGATTTTAATGTCTGCAGCTTCTGTACTTATTACACTGTCCATAGTTTCTGTACTCAGAATTATTTACACATTATACAGTCCACAGTTTCTGTACTCAGAATTATTTACACATTATACAGTCCATAGTTTCTGTACTCAGAATCATTCCTCTTTCACTCAGTCGACTGTCTGTACCAAACGTCTGTGGACTGCACTGCTATGACTTTGTGTATCAGTCTGAACTAACTTTTTTGTGTGTCAGGAGTTTCTCTCCAAATAATACCTAAATCCTGTAAATTTCCTACAAGTTATACACAATTGTTTAACTTTGGTTCCCAAGTCTTGTACCATCTAAACAAGATCTGTCTGTCCTCAATGTACTACACATTCTGTTAGCACATTTTATTCTTTCCAGTATTCGTGAAGGTTATTCATTGTACTGAAACTTTCCTTTCTAGAGAAACTGATGTAAAATGTAAAATATAAACTGAAGATATGGGCCTGCTTTAATATGGTTGTATTTCTAGGCCTGTGCAAACAGAACACTGTATGTCTAACAAACTGTATTTATGTGAAACCTAATATTACAGTTGGTTAATGCCAATCTCTCCTCTTTTGACAAGGATGGAAAGTTTTTGATAGATTTGGGGAAAAGTGTATTCTTCTGCAAAACTTACATTTTTAGAATTATCAGTTGTCAAGCTCATATGTTAAAAGTTTATGCTTGTCTCTTTTGCAGACCTGAAGAACATTTTGGTATTTTTCCCTCATCAAAGGAAGAAACATCTTTCTGTAATCTTATTGCTTCTGTGTCTCAAGTGGCTTCCCCCTCTTTGAAATGTGCTTATGATTCGGCTGATGCTATTTCTAGGACTGCTGTCACTGGATCTTTTATGAGGAGGTTTGTTTGGTTGCATACTCAAAACCTTATTAAGGATGTTAAAGCTGAAATTTTGAATTCTCTCTTAGAGAGGTAGTTTTTGGACCATCTGCTGCAGAAGTCCATACAAATGTGTGATGAGAGAGGCAAGCTGATTCAGGGAATTTGACATATTTTCAGCCTTCCTTTGCCAAGTTTGTCAAGGCATTTAATCCTACCTTTATAACTGTTTACAAAAAGCTGAAAATAAGCAGACACAGACATTTAAAAAGCAGTATCTGGAAGGATCCAAAAAGAAAGGAAGAACCCTCCCACAAAAATAAAGGAAAGTCTATCAAATCCGAATAACTATCTTCAAAATCCTGCCCACCCCACACTGGTAAGCCCTTAATCCTTCCCAAAAATCAGAACGTGTCTTTCTCTATTAGCAATAAATAGTTTCAGACAGATGGTGATGCAGGTAACATTGGGAATCTGTCCCTCTCTTTCAAGGGATTCATCACAATCCACCAGATAAAACTCTTCTTTTCTCTCCTGTCATGTAGTATCTGCTAAGTTGGGGTTATAGAAGTGTTTTATTCAGGAATGTTTCTGCCACTAAAGAAAGGCTTCATGGAGACCTGCTCTTGATCTATGTTAGGCAGTGTGATTAATACAGCAGCCTTTAACTATATGGGTCATATCATGCCCAGGATATAACAACCAGACAGTCCTCCAAAGTCTGTGGCTCCCCTCCACACATGTGCCCAGGCTGGTACCGAAGAGAGAGTACTTTCCTGGCTCCATCAACAGTGCCCCACCTGGACTTCAGAGGATTGATGGTTGTCTTTGATCTTCTATTTCTGGCATATAGGTCCATTTGGGGAATTCGTTCACATACTTTTTTTTTTAATTTTATCTTATTTTTGATTAAATTGGAATTGAGTTTCTTTAAGAAGACTGCATTTTATTGTGTTTATTATTTTACAGGAAATGTTTTATCTGACAGGATTCTTTTATTTTTATTTGGATCACTTGTTTGTGGAAAAGTGTGCTGCTTTTGTTTTTGTAGTATTTGCTTGTATTTCTATGTTAATGATTTATGTATTTTAGTGGAATGCAAGTGCTTTAGTGCTTGTGTACATTTTATAAAAACTTACTTTCCAACCTGCTCTTTCCAGCTGCACTTGCCAGGTAAAAAGTATTGCTGGATATTTTAGGACAAAAGAGTACTGTTTTTACATTTACTTTTTGATTTACTGGGCCTGGTGTGGGAAAGTGTAAGAGTATGCAGTGCTTGTGAAAACTTTAGTGATAAATAACTTTTTGACTGACTCCGTCCAGCTGTGTTTACAAGTAAACCAGTCTCTCCCTTTTACTCTCTCATAGCAGGTACATGGAAATCCTTACTGGTCCTTTGGTTCCTTCTCCTGTGGTACCTAAGAAAAAACTGCTAGAGAGTCCTTGCTGAATCTGTGACTCTGCAGTAGCCTCAAGTTGTTCCTCAGACCACCCACTTGTTTCCTTAGGACCCAGTCGTATAGCACCTACCACCACCATGAACCAGGATCTAGCTATATCATCTGTGGCTGTTCCACTATCCATTCTAGGCTTTCAATTCTGTGGAACAGCAGGGCCATGTGAATGTTATACATAATTCTTGTGTCTCAGTTCCCCAGGACTCCTTGTCAGATGATTCTGATAATGACTGGGACAGGGCTTCATCTGTGTTTTCTTCCCATGTCCCAGATTTCGTTTCTGGGGAGAATATTTCCTCAGTTTTGCTGCAGAGGAATTTTCTTTTGCTGACTCTATGTCCAGAATGAATGGTTTATTTGTTGGAACTGAGGAATCTGCCCTCATCTTTAATGAAGTATGATAAGCAACAAAGCATTTGACAGGTTTGAGCAGAGAACTTTTCTTCTTGTACGTTAACCTTCAGAAGGTGGTTCCTTTCTGAATCCCATTGTTGCTACTCTGTCTTGTTCTCTAAACATTCTTTAAATTGTGTGTATTATTGGGTCAACTCTTTTTCCAGGGCTGCAGCTACTGCTACTGTGATGAGAGTTTTTGCCTGGGTACATAATTAAATGTTTTCTGATTACGTTAAATCTGAAATTTTGGTTTCTCCTTTGGATAAGGAAGTTTTGTTTGGTCTTTCTGTTACTCAGGTACTCAAACAGTTTCATGAAGGAGTCAGATTTATTCTAGGAGTTACTAAGATTTTCAGCCCTCTCCCTAAATCTACAATAAACGCTGGTTCCTTTTTTAAAAAGCAAATGAAGCAACACACTTTTAGCAAGTAAGGCTATAAGAAAAAGTGCCTGGATGGATCAAATAAAAGCAAGGATCCTTTCAGAAAAAAAGAACAATTCTCCTCTTCAGAATGGCTATGTCAGCATCTCTCCCTCCTTTATTCCTCTTTGGCAAAAGATTCAGACAAATGGGTTGTGAAAGTAGTTCAGGAAGATTACAGATGGACATATCTCCTTTTTGGAGAATCTCTTCTCACCCCCCCAAACCAGACGGAATTCTTTTTTTTTCCTCAGGCTCCTTATCATAGGCATTTCTTGGAGGTCATAGAACCAGTGCCATAAATCCAAAAGGGTGAAGGAATTTGTTCCAGAATAATTCTAGTCCCAAAGATAGATCTTTCTTGGAGATCATTACTCAAGCTATCTTTCAAGATGTTGACCTTACAGAGTCTTCTACTTCTTATCCCCCTTCTAGGTTTGATGGTAACTTTAAAGATGCTTATTATCATATTGCCACAGACTTCAGAGATTTCTTCAGATTCGATGTGGCTGGGTCACATTATCAGTTCTCTGCATTACCCTTTGGATTATCTACATCTCCAGTAGTGTTTATAAACTGATTAACTCCAGCGATAGCTCATTGCAGACTGCAAGGCATTCCTCTATTTTCTTATTTAGATGACTTACTCATCTTTGCAGAATCTTTTTCCAGTTGTCAGGAATCCCTTTCATGGGTTACAAATATCCTTTTCAACCCAGGTTTTCAGATCATCGGTCAAAAATCCTACTTATTTCCTTCTCACAGAACTGTGTTTCTAGGATACCTTCTAGATTCCTCCCTACAAAATGCATGGAGAAAATAGACTTTTATCTGGATGTTTTCCTAAGCTTCTCAAATCAGTCCAAGACATCAGCCATAGAGTATCTCAGAATGCTAGAGTTCATGGCATCTACGATCTTTTCTTGCTGGGTTGCACATGAGAAAATTACAGTGTTATTTGCAAACTATGTGGACCCAACATTTCTCCCTCTAGAATTTCAGACTCCAGTTTTGAGTTTTTTGAAGACAGAAGGACCAGGACCAAACCCTTATGAATGGAAACTGATTGAGCATATCTTCCAGGAATTAATTCATTTGTGGGGAACACTTCTGACTGCAGGCAGGCTTGGCAAACAGATGCTTTTTCTTTCACTTTGTCCATAATGTTCCTTTATGCATTTACACCCTTTCCTCTGATATCCAGGGTAATCCTGAAGATTCAGAAGGAATCTTCAAAGATGACTGTGGTGACTCCCTTCTGGCTGAGGAAACAGTGGTCCTGCCTTCTTATGGAATTGGCCAATGGTAATTAGCACAAGCTTCCTAACAAGTTGGAAAAATCACACAAGCATACCTCTCAACTGTACCAAATTCCTTGGTATTTGCTGGTTTTGAGGGCAAAATAATGGGAGTGGTACGAATTTCTGAGTGGCCCCTTCAGTTCCCAACTTTTTGTATTTTTATTTAGAATTTTTAGGTTATGGCTGACATCATCACGAATCACCATTGTATCCCGAATGCCATCAACGTGCTGTCTGTCAGACTCGGTGACTGGGACGGTATTGCAGATATTAAATTCCCTGTCCAGTTTTTGGGTAAAGCAAAAGCAATTATGTACTTGGGTAGGCCCTCATGGTACCATTTGCCCCTGTTGTTGTGCCATGTCTGCAAAATAATGATTAGTTCCTGAAAGTTAGAGAAAATTTATTTGTCTGCTGTTGAGTAAAAAGAGTAGCAAAAAACATCTTCATGCTGTTTTCTGATTAGTTCGCTGGTTGGTACCAAACACAGTTTCAGTTATGGTAAACAACACCTTGCTTTTCATCCTTTTGTGAGGATGGGTCCATTCTGTGTAACTATGTAGCACAGACACTTAAAATGGACTTTATCAATAAAGTACAAATAGGTTTGCAGGTTTTTATATGCGCACCTGGGTAGTAAATTTTGAAATTTTACCATATCAGTTTTTAATTCATACCTCTGCCGTACTTTTATGCATAGTTTCATTTAACAGTCATTGCTCCGTATAGTGACACATCATTTTGGGGTCATTGCTTCTTTATCTTGGTGAATTTACACGTTGGTAATACTCAGCTGGCAAGTGAAAGGGTGTGTAATAAACAAGATAATGCATTAAGGTTTTTAATCTGGTCTAGGATATGCAGCAGGGGCGATTTTAGTCACTTTTTATTCCTATTTTCCTGTTTTTCTTCATGTTTTCATAACTGAGTGAAATAAGTCTTCTTCATGGCATACTTTAAAGTGCAGTCATGAGAGAGGCAGAAAATTCACTGCCCAACTATGTGTCTAACTCATCATTATAATCAATTGTTATAATATTGCCAGTAATTATGAAGATAAATAAGTGTTTTCATGTACAAGTTAATATTTCCAAAACTAAATGACTTACAAGTTTTTGAAGATATTAGGCTAGAGTTTATATTAAGTTGAAGAAATTTGTAACAAATACTTGTAGTGCATATTTCTTGGTGAAATATATTATGTTACTTGTTAATTGTAGGTAGAAAAAAGCTGTTCATAGTTCCATACTTGTTCCAGTACGCAAGCATTCAGAAATGCTTGCAACAGTTTCCCAAGTATGGCTGAACTAAAGTGCCCCTGACAATATATGTTTAGGGTATCTAGTTTCTAATATGTCAAAAGTCGTGTGAAAGCTCAGACAAGATATAAGCACATAAGGTTGCCAGTCTACTGATAGGCTGTCGGGTAGAAAAAAAAAATGAGTAGAACTCCCTTGAGTCAGGTACTTTATATTTTAGTCTACTTTATTAATGGTAAAACCATAGCTGGCTTTAGGCACCAGTGAACCCTGTGGTCACTGGGGGCCCCCTAGTCCTGGGGAAGCCCCAACCAGAGCAAGTTATCTTATCTTGATATTTTGTAACATGTCAGTCAAACTAACAAAAGCTAGTGCAGCAATCTTGTATGCTTAATAAATGGGGGGAGGGGGGTAATAATAAATGATATCTCCTTCAAAGATCAAGGATCTTTAGTTATAGTAACAGTGTTTTGTTAAGTAACAGGCTTCACAATTCCATTAAATGTTTTACCACTGACATAATGCCCCTGGCTCAGTTAAACCCTACTGGTGGACATCCTCTCCACTAAAACTAACAACATAGCTAGCTGTAGGTACCTACAATACCTGTGGCTGCAGGGGGGGGCTTAATCATCCCTGACTGTGTGGGGGCCCCACAAAATGTGCTGAGTGGGGAAAAATGAGGAGAAAAAAATGTAATTAATTTTTGCTTGCACTGTTTAATCTGAACCAGGCTGTGATATGACCCTGGTAGGATAAAGCTAATAATAAACATGCATACGGTTAGAACTAGAGAGAGATCAGCAGCCTGAGTGACTGATTTCAGTGCACACCATAGAGTTTCAGAAAAGTTAATGCTTCTGATCTTCAGGGATGGTTTCGCTTTGGGGATTTTAATAAATGCTGCCAGAACACCAAATACTGTGACTATCAATGTTTTTGATGAAGAATTCTGCTCAATGCCAAAAATAACAGCAGAATAAATGCTCAAAATGAGGATCACATTTTAATTATTTCTTTAATTTGCTTAAAAAGTTACTAGAATAGCACATTTTGCATCAACATGCATTTTATTGAACAATAAGTATAAAACTATGATGCATGGATTTACTGACTGTCTGTAATCTTAAATGATTTGCCTGCAAATAAACTTTTTATTTTTATTTTATTTTTTTTATGAAGGACAGAGCAAAATTATGAGGCAAAATCAAAGGTATACAAAATGCCACAAAAAAAAATCAAGGAATATCTGTGAAATCAGGGACAGTGACAGGTATTAATTTATTCCTCCATGAGATAAAGTGACTTACTCCTGCTGTTTAATAAATGCTAAACAACAATCACTAATCTGGTGTGGCAGTACCAGTGTTGCACAATGTATTATTATTTGCTGAAATAAGTACAAAACTAGTATTGCTGTGACTTATGTATGAATGTGTGCGTATATAAAAATATCACTGATTTGTTTCAGTGCACATATCCAATAATGCCGGAACACACACATTTTTCTGCTAGGTATCAGTAAAAAATGCAGCTAACAAGTAATTATATTTTAAAAGTAAACATAAAATATATCACAGAACATTCAGACAGTTAGATCTTTATTTATTTTATTTTATATTTGTTGACCGGGATAGTCCGATTGGATACATGTCCATTTTCAGTGGAGGTCCAGGGAGAAAAGCTCCAGCATAAACAGATACAGTAAAAACATTACCAACTCATTACAAAATAAAGTCTCCAGGTAAACAGAATAGTGTAGAAACAATATAGAGATATTTACAAAGTATACATAGACAATCATGAATAGACAAGTTCACAGGTTAAAGGTTACCCCTGTTTACAACAGGGGGAGCAAATAGTAACTAGGTTACTAGTTTATTCAACATTTCTTAATTAGTGCTAGCCAGGCTTATTACAGTAGCATAGCCAGTTTAGTGCCAGATGTTGTTTAAGTTTAGTTTTAAACTGGTCTGTGGAGGAGAGCATCGTGATGTCAGCTGGAAGTAGGTTCCAGACTCTACTTGTAGAGTTTGTGAATAAGGCATCACCAGCTGCATTGTTAGTTTTGATTGTTTGAATTAATAGTTTATTTGAGGATCAAAGCAATCTTGGATTGTTATAGGGGGTGATTATGTTCCTAAGAGCTGGTGTATGATTTGGGTTACAGAGAATTTTATTGGCCATAACCAGAATGTTGTATTGGATTAGAATGGGCAGTTCAAGCCACCCAAGCTGTTTGAGGTTGATACAGTGGTGTGTTCTAAAAGGTAGGCTAGTGGCAAATCTGGCAATGTGATTATAACAGGTTGACAGTCTGTTGAGTACAGTCTTGTTTAGATTGGAGAGAAGGGGGAAGCATATAGAAGTGTAGCAAGTAGATGACAGTGAGCTATAGCAATCTTGGTTGGAGAGGTTAGGAAGGCTTTTATTCTATACAGAGACCCAAGTTTTTTATTGATGGTCTTGATAGTTTGATTTACTTGTAGGTCAAATTTTAGGTTGTTGTCAATGATGACACATAGTAGTTTTGTAGAGGGATCAGGGGAGATTATTGTGCCATCTTTTGCATTTATAGTGAAGTTAAAAGCAGTAGACCTATGTGTTGGAGAGAATAGTAACATTTTAGTTTTTTGGGGATTTAATAACAGTCTCCAATCAGAGAGCCAGTTTTCCACAGTATTGAATGTGGACTGGGTAGCAGACCTCAAGTCTGAGGGAGATGTAGCTGAGCAAACCAGGGTGGAGTCATCAGCGTATTGAATGCAGGTGACATTAGGGATGAAAGTATGCAGGTCATTAATAAAGATGGAAAACAGTAGGGGCCCTAGTATGGAGCCTTGTGGTGCTCCAAGTGGGTATTTGGTAACAGGTTGGAGAGCTTGTTCTGCCAGAGAACAGCTTGCTGCCTCCCACTAAGGTAGGATGAAAACCACTGAAGGGCCTTATAGTCTAGGCTGAAAGTTTGCAGGGGTGTCAATCAAAAGTTGGTGATCGGCCATGTCGAATGCCTTGGATAGATCCAAGAAGAGAGCTGAGGATATGTAATTATTGTTCCGGTTATTATTTATAGTATTGGTAAAGGCCAGTAGGGCTGAGGTTGTACTGAGGTCGGAAACTGTGTTGATTATCAGCCATAAGGTGATTTTGGATTAGATGGTGCATGAATTGTTTATGTATACACTTTTCCATTATCTTTGCAAGTGGAGAAAGTATTGCAATTGGTCTATAATTGGAGAATTCAGTGGATGATCCTCCTTTATGCAGTGGGATTACACAGAATGTCTTCCAAATGGTGGGGATTTTAGCCTCTGCTATGGTGCAATTAATTAGTATTGATATTGGATAGGTGATGGCATCAGCTAATATTTGTAGGTACTCGGCTGGGAGTTTGTCGGCGGAGAGGGTGGTAGGTTTTAGTTTGTTGATCAAGAACCGAATTAGAGCCATGGACACTGGTGTAAGGCTGAACGAGAATGGATTTTTGGAGGTAATACTGTCAGGGCCAGAGGATCTAGGAGGTAATTGATTAGCTAGGGCTTGAATTGTCTCAATAAAAAAGCAGTTAAAACTGTTAGAGACTTCTTTAGGGGTTTTATTGATGGTAGCGGCAGGGGTAGGTGTAGATGTTTTACCAGTATGAAGTAATTTATTCAGGCCTGCCCAGAACTTTTGGGGATTTTTCTGGTTAGCAATTTGTAAATTACTATAGTATTGTTTTTTGTCTTGCGTTATGGATTTTTTTGTTTGATTCCTAGCTTGCCTATATTTAACATGGTCATGGGGGTCTTTGGTGGAGTGCCATCAAGCCCATATTTTGGTTCTACTGATAATTTTTTGTCTAGTCTCTTTGGAAAGCCAGGGTGCCATTTCTAATTTAGTATTTTTTGAGCAGACAGGTGCATGCAAATCTAGGATTTCAAGGAATTTGTTGTTAAAAAACAACTGCCTCATCTAAGGGGGAGGTGGTTTAGCATAACCCAGTTACAGGAGTTAAGTTCCTGCTGAAATTTGGTAGGGTCAAAGTCCCTTTTGTTTCTGACTTTCCTGAGTAAGGGGTGTTGTTGGTTGATGGCTTTTTGTTTAATTATGTAAGTGAGAAGATAGTCACTTAGATCTTCTAGGAATCTGGTGCCCCCCCCACTCCCCAGACTGTATAAATGGATACAGAGGGGGTCTCTTATTCATCCTTAACTGTGTGGGGGACCCACAAAAACTGTTTCTGGTTGGGCAAAAATGAGGAGATAAAAATAATTTCATTTTCTGATTATGCTCTTTAACCTGAACAGGGCAGTGATATGAACTTGTTAGGATAAAACTGATAATGGCCTCTGCTATCAGCTGCATCCACTTTCCTCACAATCACACATCAGGTACGTATACAAGTGTCTGCCTTTGGGAGTTAAGGTGGAGGAGTGAGAAGGCATGCTATTATGTATTGCAGCAATCACTTGAAATGCATGACTGTGGCCATTTGAACCTTTGCTTTCATCCTAGTCTAACACCAGAGGGATGCATAGGCAGAGGTGGGCAGTATTCTAAGACAGGATCTGTGTATCCTCACAACAAACTGGCTTGTTAGTTTATTGTGAGTTAAGATTTTGTCAGCTTTGAGCATTAAGCCTTGGGCATAATGTATGTCTTCATTGAAAGAAAAACGTAAGACTGCAATTCTTTTTCTTACTCGTGAATTTTGTTTAGGTTACTGTTGGATTATAAGTTTGGAAAATGCTTTAAAATACATTCTAGAGCATCTATAACCCCAATGGCTTCTGAGAGAGTGGCTTAATTGATTTATTTCCTAAATGGTTAACACTGTGTTGTCTTGGTCAGGGAAGGTATGTTGAAAGGATACAAAGAAAATTAAAGCTGAAGAGCAACACTGCATTTCTTTCTTTAATCATCATTTTTGTTCAAGCCATCATTGGATGAAAAAGTTGTGCAAAAATTAAAAAAAGGCCTAAAAGCACTTCAGAGCATATATAAAGTCACGGCTTCTTGAAAAAGCTGAAAAGAAAAGTAAAATATGAGAAATGGAAGAAAAAAGTAATTTGCATGGTGTGGGGAACCCAAGATGGGGAGAACCAAAGGGGAGCACTGGAGGGTGTATGTGTGTTTTGGGGGGGCTGAAACAGTAGGCAGTGCCCTAGGGCACCATTTCACCTAAGTCCAGCAGTGTACAGACTTGTTGTAATGTATCCTTGTTGCATCTAAATGACAATAACTGTGAATGTCCCTTTGTGAGAAGGGTCAAAATACTGTGGTTAAGCTTGTTGCAATGTTCATAGGTTCATAGATAGGTACTAGGCTATCAGCCCTGGGGCCTGTACAAGCCCAGCCAAAAAGGTACCCTGGCTTTTGCCACCCAAGAAAATTATTTTCCTGTGCCACTGTCGAGCAGAGCCACAGAGGTGATCCCCGGGGTGAATTTCCTATTCCCCATCCAATCATCAGGATTTTTCTTGAAGAGTGCTAATGAGGAGCTGTTAGATAAATTGTTAAAATCAGACTGTAAAAATCATTTGGCATTTAAAAATGTCAGTCAATAACAAACAGTAATGCAGGTTTCTCAGGTATCTACTATACATATACTCTAATGTACATTAGGAGGCAAAAAACCATACACAAACTTGTACAGAATTTTGTCTAACTTTATTCAGGAAATACCTGACATTTTATATGTTTTACAATCAGCTTTTGCCCACCTCACTGACGTGGTCAGTGACAGGGTCTTTACATCATAGTAACTTATGAAAAAGTGCTGAGATGGTGTTTTTCAAAAATCTTTTTCCCATGAGAATATTACAGCCTTGCAAGCATCTGGTCAGTCACAATGTCCTTCCGAGGATGTAGCCAATTCAAGGCCCCTAGATTAGTTCGAATACAATGGATGTATGTCTTCTTTAATACTTCTCTTTGTCTCTTTCTTGTTCACCAGATGGGCATTATCTCTGATAGTGCGCACAAGGCCATACTTCTGGTGGAAGCAGGAAAAGATACATATGCACACAGATTCATTATTTTCTAACTTTGCAAAATAATCTTTCACTGACAGACATGAGCCAGCCGAGCTGGTTACTGCCAGGGCCAAGTTTCTAATCACACTGCAGCTTATGCTTCAAGCAATAATATGCAAGTTTATTTCTACTATCATTCTAGTAAAACAGAATTAAATGCATTACATATTATTCTATTTTTCAATCTTTGCACTTCATATATGTTCAAGTTCATTTATATATATCTGACCACACAACTTATATATGTCTGAATGTTTGAATACATGTTTTCCTAACAGCTTATATGTGAATACATATTTTTCTAACAGCTTATATGTGAATACATATTTTTCTAACAGCTTATATGTGAATACATATTTTTCTAGCAGCTTATATGTGAATACATATTTTTCTAACATTCTCCCTCCTGTTAATGCATTTCATTCTATTTGAAACATAAACAATATCATTTCATTTCTTAGCCTTTTCCTTTCAAGGACTTTCAGCTAAGTAAGTCATAGGTTTTATATTTCAGATAGGCTTTCGCTTGGTATCAACAAATTCAATTCCATGTCTTGGTACATAGTTTCAGTTACTGATATGTCAACTAGGTCTTTAACTAATTTTTTCACACAGGGTATCCCGCAGCAGACACATGCTCCAATTATGAGCAGTACTACACAAATTGCAATCAGAATATTCATAAGGACCGACCCCCACCCCCCAAATAGATTCTGGAAAAAGTTTGTCAGTGGGTTTGGGCCTGGTTCTGCCATTGCTGACACCTGCTGTATTACCTCCAGGTGATCATTGATTTCATGTTGGTTGTCTGGAATGTACGCACAGCATTCTTCTTTGATAAGCGCGCACGTACCACCTCTCGCCGCTAGGGTGAAGTCGAGAGCCATTCGGTTCTGTAGTACGACTGTTCTCATTGCATTCATTTCATCAGTCACAAGTTCAAGAGCGGAAAAAGTCACATTGCTCATTACTTCGAGGAGTTTTGACAATTTCCTCAGTTCCCAAATCGATTTGACTGCTCCGTAGGCTGGGAATATTCCAGCCCAGGATATAACACTGTCACTCAAGTCCATATGAGTCAGTTTTTCTTTGTCCTTCACAGCCGAATGATCCTTCCAGCTTGCTTCAATCTTACCCACCGGATTAGCAGGTTTTTTGACTGTATTCTCGGCTTGCTGAGCTGCATTTCTCACATTGCGTATTTTACCCAGGGGCAATTCTGCAGTATGTCTTATGGCTGGAACCAGATAACCCAAAAAACAACTGCCGGACCAATTCTCAGGTAACCATTTATAGGCCTTTTTCCCACAAACAAAATAACAGTTTTCTACTTTAGTACTGATGCGGGTTAACCCTGAATGAAACATTTTTTTATCTATAACAGATAATTGTCTATATATTTCAGGAGTTTTTTGCACATCTCTCAATGTTGTTTTCATCAGGCTTAAATATGAACCATAGTTCGAGCTACAACTAGTACCTTGGTCTACAGGTTTTATATAACATTTGTAAGACACAGTTATGTTACAATTACTCCAACCAACCTGGAGTGTATCATTTTTAACAAAGCAAACAATTCCTTTCTGAGTAACGGGTAAATATAATGCCACTTTGTCTTGTGATCTCACAGTACCCGTGTCAAATAATAGATTTTCCCAAGTTTCATTTATCCCCAGGGGGACAGCAGACATTAAAAGTCCTCCATATGCTGTGGGTATTGCAGTACAAACCCAGCAATTCGAAACGTTCATAGTCTCTACATAGACTCGTTTCATAGCCAGGTATGTGTTGAAGTTCGGGTGCCAGTCTATAGCCAGTTCATCATCACGTTTTATCAATTTCACTTCTGTAGTTATATGCAAGAAAAACCATAACAACAAAAAGGTCACTACAAACATGGTTAATAAATGTATGATCAGTAGGCCAGTGAACCAATGTCTTTGGGGTTGTTTTGCATTTTTATTCACTCTGCCTCTGGCCATCCTGTTTCTGTGGTATGTCAGTTAAAAAATGTTTGTCCAACTTAAACTCTTTGAGTGGTTTACAGTGCGTCAAATGAACCCAAGATGATCTCTCAGCAATTTTTACTGCAGTAGGTGTTGCCAATAGTACCTGGTACGGACCTTCCCACTTTGGACTCGCCCAGTTCTTTCTTTTGGTGACTTTCAGCCAGATCCAGGACCCCGGGGTCAGCATGGCCTCTGGTTTTGTTTCTTTTTTGTCTGAAAAAGAGTTCAACTGCAAAACAGTCTTATTTGTTAACAATTTCTTCATATAACTAGCTAATGAGCTATCGGCCTCCAGCTCTGCAGGCATGAGGGCCTTCCATTGTGGCACACAATATGCTCTTCCAAATACTACCTCAAAAGGGGTCAAACCCCTTACATTTGGAACAGTTCTCATGCTCAGCAGTGCTAAAGGCAGACAGCAAATCCAAGTCTTTTGAGTCTCACTTATTAATTTTCTCAACTTGTTTTTCAAAATTCCATTGTACCTCTCCACCAGTCCTGCTGACTGGGGGTGATAAGCACAATGGTTTTTCAAAGAAATCCCAAAGAATCTCCCAAGCTGGTGTATTGTCTGATTAACAAAATGTGTTCCATTGTCACTATAAATTCTTTCCGGTATGCCAAATCTAGGAATGATTTCTTTCACTAAGGCCTTTGCCACTGTTGCTGCATCCGGATTCCTGGTCGGAAAAGCTTCTACCCATTTTGAAAACATATCTATGATCACTAAACAGTATTTTTTCCCTTCACATTTATTCAGTTCTATGAAATCCATACAAATAGTATGGAACGGATAGGGTGGCGTCGGAAAGCTCCCTCGCTTCGGTTTAAATGCTCCCTGTGCATGATGTTTGCTACAAATATGACATGTTGCACAAAATTTTTGTGTATAATTCGTAAATCCGTATGTTTGGAATGTTTTGTTAACTAACTGTACCATCCCCCCTGTTGAGACATGGCTCTGCCCATGACTCAACAAAGCTGCATATCTAAATAAATTAGATGGCAATATTGGCTTTTTCTCTTTGGAGATGTACAGTCCCTCTTCAAGGATTGCTCCTCGTTTTATCCACTTTTGCTTTTCTGCTTTTGTAGCTAATGTCTGCATTGTTTTTAACATTTCTAAATCTAGAGTCTCAGAAGGTTGTAGTTCTTCATTTGAAAACACAGTTTCTAGGTCTGAGGCAGCTTGCTTTGCAGCTGCATCAGCCCGAGCATTCCCTTTTGAAATTTTGTCTTGCTGTTTGGTATGGGCTGCACATTTACAAATAGCTATTCTAGTGGGTAACTGAATAGAATCTAACAGGTTCAAAATCAATTGTGCATGATTAATCGGTTTGCCAGTAGATGTTATCATTCCCCTGTTCTTCCACTGTTGCGCAAAGACATGCACTGTAGAGAAAGCATACTGACTGTCAGTATATATGTTAACACATTTGTCTTTCGCTAGAGTGCAGGCACGTGTCAAAGCTATCAATTCTGCCGCTTGAGCAGACAGGTTATGTTGCAGGGGTTGTGCTTCTATGATTTCATTATCTGTCACTACTGCATAACCCACTAGGTTCTTTCCTGTAGGTCCTCGTCTACAGGACCCGTCCACATAAAATGTCACCTCTGCATCGGCTAAAGGCACATCAGTGAGATCTTGTCTGGGTGTGGTTATTTGTTCCATTTCCTGTAGGCAACTGTGTGGTGTGCCATCTACAGGAATCGGAAGTAATGTCGATGGATTTAATGTTGTGCATCGTTCAATCGTCATGTGAGGTTGACTCAATAGTATGGTCATACAAGAAAGATGTCTGGCAGGGGACAAAAATGCTATTTTTTCTTGCAGTAAAATTATCGCAACTGCATGAGGTACTCTCAACGTGAGAGGATGAAACAATACCACTGAGGCCGAAGCTTGCACTGCCATAGCTGCTGCAACAACTGCTTGTACACAGGGTGGCAATGATCGTGCCACCGGATCTAACTGTGATGAATAGTAAGCTATGGGGCGTTGCTTGCTGCCATGTTGTTGCGTCAGTACTGACGTCATATATCCCCGCCTACAATCTACAGTCTGGAAAAATCTCTTATGGTAATTCGGAAGCCCTAAAACTAACGATGAAACTACCAGTTGCTTTAGTCTGCAAAAAGCTGCTTCTGCTTCCGATGTCCATTGCAGTATTTCTTGTGCTGCCATTGGTGTTTTAAATATTAAATCAGCCAATGGAGCCGTTTCCAAAGCATAATTCGGTATCCAACTTCGACAAAAATTAGTCGTTCCCAAGAAGGACATCATTTCCTTTTTGGTAGTTGGTTTAGGTGCTTGTAAGATTGCTGTTTTCCTATCTTCATCTAATGTTCTACCTCCTTTGGATATCACATATCCCAGGTATTTAACCTGCTCTTTCCAAAGTTGCAATTTGTGTTTATTCACTTTATGCCCTTGCTCAGCCAAAAATTTTAACAATGCTATTGTGTCTTCCCTACATTGCTGCTGGGTAGGGGCTGCAAGCAAGATGTCATCTACATAAAGTAATACTTGACTGCCCCCTGGTGGAGAAAATCCCGCCAGGTTGCTAGCCATCTCTTGTGCAAATATTGTTGGACTTTCACTATATCCCTGTGGTAGTCGGGTGTACGTATACCTTTTGCCCTGAAATGTAAATGCAAACCAATGCTGGCTGTCAGGGTGTATAGGTATTGAGAAAAACGCATTGCTAATATCTACCACGGTGAAATATTTTTGTTGCGGCTTCAAATCATTTAACAAGGTATGTGGGTCTGGCACCGTAGGTGCCCTTGGTATTACCGCATCATTTACAGCCTGTAAATCTTGTACCATCCGCCATTCCCCGTTTGCTTTTTTAACAGGAAACAGAGGAGTATTACATGGTGAATCTAAGGATTCTACCAGTATCCCTTTCTTAAGCAATGCCATTATGATAGGTTTGATTCCCTGTTCCGCATCCTTGCTCAAAGGATATTGTCTTTTTCTTGGTCTAAAGGCCGATTTTGGTGTAATAATTACTGGCCCTGCCGTTCGAATAAGCCCTACATCCGATTTCCCTGTTGACCAAAGAACATTTGGTATTGTACTCAAAGCTTTTTCTTCTTCTTCTATCATGAACGCCAATCAGCTGTCTTCACTCTGTTGTAAGTGTACAGCTGGGCGTGCTTGCGTTAACCAGTTTAGTTTCTGTTTCTGTACTCCTAGGTCCGATAACTCCAAGTCAGTTAGTTTCTCCCATCTTGTCACTTTGTCACCCAAGTCTACCCACCTAACATTCCTGTTTTTGGTTAGGCTAACATGCGGTAGTTTATTGGATCTGTACAATTCCAAGAACTCCTGAGGTAATGAACAACTCACCACACTATTGCCCTCAGTGTCCCAGTATAAAGTCCGTAGTATTAATCTATTTGCGGGATTCCTGAACAATTTTTGTTCATATTCTTTATCAGGCCCTGATGTGCTGCAATAATATAGGGTACAATGTAACAAATGTTGTTGATCAACATCGAGGGGAAGCACCTTGCTGGTGGCTACATTCATCAGTTCCTTGGTCACTGCCCCTGGACCGGTTGTAACCAGGTCCTGGCTGTACCAATAATAGGCCTCACCCTCCGATCGTACCACAAAAGCATCAGTTTGTCTCTGTGCCTCCATACCTTTCATGGTAGGGACTACTACTATGCCAAAAAGTTGCATGAGATCTCTTCCTAATAGGTTCATGGGGCATTTGGCAGAAAGTACTATTTTACTTCTCTGGGTTATACCCGAGACAGGGTCAGTTATTGCTATATCATGGGAAAGTGGTTCCCTGTACAGTTGTCCGTTTGCTGCTTTCACTAATATATAATCGGGTGACTCAGAATGTTCCGGTAACTTTGAAGGGTGTATCAAAGTCCGTGATGCTCCTGAATCACACAAAAATTTGACTTCTCTCCCTTCCACCAGAAGTGTAACTTCCGGTTTAGTGTCTGCTAAATAGAGCTCCAAGCTCAGTAGTGCCAAGTCCAAAACTTCACTTTCCCCAACTTCTACATCCGGTTGCATGTCATTTGTTTCTTCTAAGGTATTTACATTATTCCCCTGCTCATTAGTCTCTCCTAATGACTGTCGAGCAGTATAACTGCCATCTAGTCAATCCTCATCATCCTTATCCTTTTTTTCCACGGGTGCCTTACTCCTGCAATCCCTTGCCAAATGTCCCTTTTTACCGCAATTGAAGCACTCACCTCTTTTTTTCCTGTCCTCATAAAACTCTGAGTTTCTGTCAGAACGTTTGTTACCCTGAGCATTTCGCTTACCCTTTTTGGCTGTTTGTACTACAAAAACTTCCGCACCGTCCTCAGCTGTGAAGACCTGCGTTTTCTTTTTCTTTTTACTGTTAAAATGTTTTTCGGCATGCCTAGCATACTCTAACAAGGCTTGGAGCCTACTCGTTCGGTGATCTATCATATGCTTCGTGACGAAGCTATTGATAGGGGCAATGCAACCTTTTAAAAATGCATTCTTCAACTGCTGTTCATATGAGCTATCATTTTTTTGATTTTCAGGAATAGTCATACCACTATGGTTATTGAAACATTCTAATAATCTACCATAGTATGCGTCTACTGTTTCATTATCTTGTTGCACGCATTGATTAATACAAGTCCAATCTGCCCTAGGTTTCCATTTTTCAGTAATGCGGTCTGTAAGACCCTTCAATCTAGCATCTAGTTCTGCGTCACTATGTGGGAGTGGCCTGAGTTGCGCGTCACGGGCATTCCAGGCGCCACAAATCATGTGCCAGTCCGGACCTAAAATTTGTCTAACTACTTTTTCTACCTCTTCCCCATTCAGGTTGTAACTCAATCTCATACCCTGTAAATCTTGTACAAATTTCTCAAAGTTAATTTTTGGATGGGGAATTCCCTCTGTAGCTTTCCGGATGTCTTCCGGTGTCCACGGTCTATACACTAAGAGAGTTGAGGCCTGGCCCTCCTGTCCTGCCTGTGGGTTTGGTACTTCAATTAATGGACAGATTTCCTCACTCTCATCTAATGAATTTCCACTTGGTTGAACATCTATAAGTGTTTGACGTGTTCGGGATCTAGTTTCGATAGGTTCTCTTACAAATGGTTGTCTTAATACCCCTGTTGTCTCCGGATAACGTGGGGGGGGTCCAGCCCGCCCTCCCGCTTCATATTCTAAGTAAGGCATCGGAGGAGGTGGTGGGGGAGGGGCCGATGCTACTACTGTATTATTATCCTCTTTGTCTAAAAATAATGCTTTTGCATTCTTATTTTTCTGTTCCCTTCGGTTCACTTCCTCAATCCACCTATGTGCTTGAGGAACGCCCAACTGTCGTTGTTTTTTTGCCTGACCCTCTGCGTCAGATTTTAACTGTTTCAAAAGTTTTACTAGTGATATTTTATCTAATTTACCATCAAATTCATACTTATTGACCCATTTAGAAAAATGTCTCACATTATCTGCTCTTTGCAATTGCATATACTTTGCGTCTTTGTTAGGGGCGGGTCACGTGACCCTTTAGTGCATTCATTTCCCATGTCTCTTCAAAAAAAAGAACTGTTACGTAACCCTTTCTCTTGTACCACGTGGTATCTTATTCCCCGTATCCACAGTAGTGTCTAGAATGACTGTTTTACTTTGCTTTGTTTATTCCCTGATCTATGACTCAAGATACAATACTTCGACTACCTCTCTCCCTGCTATCACAAACCTTAACAATAGCACAGTGTAACCTGGTCCCTGATCTAAAACAAAGACAAAGAGGGGAATTCTGCTTACCCGAGCCTCCCGCTTACTGTTATGCTTCTTTTTAGGATCCAGTTTTCCGCTTTTCGGCCACAGATCAGACAAGTGGACAGCCTCTTTACATACGACAATTCAGTCGGAGGTCTTTCCTTCTTCTGCGCAGGTTTCAGTGCCACCTATATACTCTGACCTGCAGCTTACCAAGGGAAATCAGGCTCGAAGGACCAAAATGTTAGATAAATTGTTAAAATCAGACTGTAAAAATCATTTGGCATTTAAAAATGTCAGTCAATAACAAACAGTAATGCAGGTTTCTCAGGTATCTACTATACATATACTCTAATGTACATTAGGAGGCAAAAAACCATACACAAACTTGTACAGAATTTTGTCTAACTTTATTCAGGAAATACCTGACATTTTATATGTTTTACAATCAGCTTTTGCCCACCTCACTGACGTGGTCAGTGACAGGGTCTTTACATCATAGTAACTTATGAAAAAGTGCTGAGATGGTGTTTTTCAAAAATCTTTTTCCCATGAGAATATTACAGCCTTGCAAGCATCTGGTCAGTCACAATGTCCTTCCGAGGATGTAGCCAATTCAAGGCCCCTAGATTAGTTCGAATACAATGGATGTATGTTTTCTTTAATACTTCTCTTTGTCTCTTTCTTGTTCACCAGATGGGCATTATCTCTGATAGTGCGCACAAGGCCATACTTCTGGTGGAAGCAGGAAAAGATACATATGCACACAGATTCATTATTTTCTAACTTTGCAAAATAATCTTTCACTGACAGACATGAGCCAGCCGAGCTGGTTACTGCCAGGGCCAAGTTTCTAATCACACTGCAGCTTATGCTTCAAGCAATAATATGCAAGTTTATTTCTACTATCATTCTAGTAAAACAGAATTAAATGCATTACATATTATTCTATTTTTCAATCTTTGCACTTCATATATGTTCAAGTTCATTTATATATATCTGACCACACAACTTATATATGTCTGAATGTTTGAATACATGTTTTCCTAACAGCTTATATGTGAATACATATTTTTCTAACAGCTTATATGTGAATACATATTTTTCTAACAGCTTATATGTGAATACATATTTTTCTAGCAGATTATATGTGAATACATATTTTTCTAACAGGAGCTTTGTTTGATATAGATGAGTAGCTGACTTTTTCCACTCGTACTTCATATAAACACACACATATATTACCAATCACTAATATGTTTTACCCATGTAAGAGCATTGTAGCTACAGACCAGTCTGTCTGTACTACTCCTAAAAGTTTGCAGCCTGAGCTAAAAGGATGGCTAGGAAGTCTGGCAGTGACAGGGTGATACTTAGACAGGGAGTGCTTGGGGGTCCCCAAAATGCTAACACTGTCTCTGGGTAAAACATATTAGTGATTAGTAATATATGTGTGTGCTTATATGAAGTACGGGGTGGAATGAAAAAAGTCATCTACTCAGCTCTCTGTGTGATTTGATTTTGATGTTTATGACTTAATTGCCTGCATTAAAAAATCAGTAATATCAGCAGAGTCTGCTAAGTATATATATGAATGCGCTGACAACCTCTTTTAGTTCGTGCAACATGTTACAATTTAGAAAATATGTATGTTGCTAAACTAGGAACTGTGTGGGATGCAGGCATGGAAAACCACAGCCCACATTTTGCCTATCAACACGCAGGATAACAATGTTGCAAAATGCAGATTTGAAAGGGGTTCGCATTACATCTAGTAACGTTGTATAATGTTTTTATTTATATCTGGTTTCCGATATGATAGGATATGCACTGCGTTTCATTGAACGAGTCTCATAGTTTCCGTCGGAAGAAATTTAACTTTTTGTTTCTCCTCTATGGACTGATTTGAGCAGGAAAGGGTGCGGTCGACCTATGCAGCTCAAAGTGCTGGGAGGGGAGGAGAAAAGCATAATAACGCAAACTAACATTTTTGTAAGTGTTGAGTGAGTTAACCGCACGATGCTGAATTATAACAGTGCTATGCTTAATACTGCATACTCTCTGGTCCACTCCAACCTTTATTAATAACTACCTCCCACTTTTTTACTCGCTTTTCTCCTCCAGAATAAGAACTGCCAGCGCTAAAAATGAAAGGTACATTATTGAGAGCACGCTTTGCTCACAACAACGAATCAGGGACAAATATGAACAAGTTCAGGGACAAATCCAGACGTAATCAGTTATAAAATAATAGTCCTATCAACTCGGAGACATTTACAGAATATGAAATGTGAATTAGTATATGGAAAGAAGTCTATGACTGTGATTCACTATTTTTTTTCCTAAAGTCCCGAACTTTGGGAGGGATTAAGAGGGACAGAGGTAATATAGGAGTTAAATCAGGGACGCCCCTGAAAATTAAGTACAGTTGAGACTTGAGAGATATGAAAACATAAGCAAGCTGCCTCATTTTCTGGTATCCAACAGAGTAATCCATTCACTGAATGATAATAACAACATTAGAGAATTACATTATATAGTAATGAGAAAACAACTGCAAACATTAAAATAAGAGCTCTCAGGCAGTACGTCAGTATGTTACGGGGAGCCCGTGAAACGCTCAGCACAGCCCAGCTCGAGCTCTAACGGAAGGAAGGTAGTCACCGGTTGCTAAGCACAAGACATTGAGAATTCCGTCCCTGCGCATAACATTGCCTAGGTACTCTCGGACAGCGATTCTCTTACTTCGGTGGAGGTTTTCAGCTGGTCCGCCCATAAAGGAGTTCTGTGGCAGAAAAACATGTACACGACGTGGAGAACCATAAACCAGGTGCCAGTTCTTTAAGCAGCCAACTTTCTGCAGCCACTGCACCGACTTCATCTGGACGATCTGGTATGTGCATTCGGTGCGCCTGTCTTGTCTTTTGTACATTAAGTTAGAGTCCAGTTTTGAGCGCATCAACCCTTTGTTGCTTCTCTTGTTGTCTTCTGTATGAGCTTGGACCAAGGCAAAAGGGTACGTACATCGAGAAACAGGGAAATAAATACAGTATTTGAGCCAGAGGTCCGGGAAGCTGTTGAAGGCTGGGGATGGGGATGGGGATGGGGCTGGGAGGGGCACTTATTGATCCAAAAAGTGCAATGTTTTAAAAAATATCTACTCCCTCAACATAGGTTCACTTGAAGGACATTTAAGCTTAGCCAGTTTCCCTTTTGGTGCTTGAATTAACATTTCCCGATTGGTCTTCCCCATCCCATGTCTGATAATTGTATGGTAGTCCTTGTGAGAAAAACTTGATCATACCATAGATAATTGGAGGGGACCTATGTAAGGGATGCAGCATTTAGGAACTGCCTCTATCCATTACTGGCATGAGGGGCAATCCTGGGGTGCATTCTGTTTAGATACCTAGACTGAGTAATCCATGACTGTGTGCATAGTCTTACCTGGTAGTGCTCTAAGATTTCTTTTTTTGTACAGAACTTGTGCTGCCTGCAACACATATTCACAACACTATACTGTATCTTTTAGTATCCCCGCTTGCATCTCCTTCTTCATGTAGAACATGGTCACAGAGCCTGTAGTACTGTACATCTTAGGGAAAAGAAATCACCCCCAAGAGCTTACTGTGCTATACTGCACATACTCCAGAGGCTGTGATACTGTTCTTTTAAAATAAGTTCCAAATATCCTTGAACCCCTGCTGTGCTACTTTGAAATATATAATACTTAGTGCTATTCAGGTGTATGCAGCTACACCCTCTCACAAACAAATAATATAAAAGTAAAATGAATATATAACATAAAATAGAAGCAGACTAGAACTAATGTTTTGTCTACAGGCTTGATAAGGAATATTGTCTTGTAATCCTGAGTTTATTTCCTTTGTCACTTTTATGGCAGGCTGACTCCTGAAGAGGAGGAGTGGGAAGTAGAACGCAAATCTTGTATAAACCAACAAAACTGGCATGTTATACCTGCTAAACCAAGGATCAGTATACACACTACATGGGCAGAACCAGAGCTATTCCTTGCCCCTTGTCCCACAGCCTCATGCTAGGACATTGTACAGTGACTATGCATAGTTCTTTCTGTCATTTCTTTTCTTTCTTTTTTTGTTTTATATATATTTTTCTACTACTTGTACATGCATATTTATTTCCCTGTTACTAAATGTAAATCAACATATCACTCAATACTGGAGCTTCCAAACCTCATTTTATGCTGTAATGCTACTGGAGCTCCCTTCGAAAAAAAAAAAAAAACACTCATCTCTTTCATCTATTTTTTATACTGTAGTAGTATACAGAAATGCATGTCGTATATATATATATATATATATATATATATATATATATATATATATATATATATATATATATATAGTTCATAGGTTTATAGGTAGGTACTAGGGTATCAGCCCTAGGGCCTTTACAAGCCTAGGCAAAAAGGTATCCTGACTTTCACCACCCAAGAAAATTATTTTCCTCTGCCCCTGTCGAGCAGAGCCACAGAGGTGATCCCGGGATGAATTTCCTATTTCCCATCCAATCATCAAGATTTTTCTTGAAGAGTGCTAATAAGGAGCTTTGTTTGATATAGATAGGTAGTTTGTTCCAGAGGATGGGAAGTCTCTGGGACAGAAATTTATCCCTCCAGCATGTTCTGTTTATTGTGGTGACAAGGTTTAGGTCCCTAGAGCATGTAACTCTGCGGGATTGGGATTTCTTTAAGTGGAGCATGTTCAACAGCTCTGGGTTTGACATAGCTTTTGTTAGGCAGAGATCGCCTCTGAGTAGGCGATATGTGACGGAGTAAAGCTGGAGTTTTTTGAGACGGTCTGCGTAGGGCATCTGTTTGAGGCTGGTAATCCTCTTTGTGAGGTATTTCTGTGTCCTTTCCAGTTGTTGCAGATGTTTTGTGAGGTACATACCAAAAGGGGTGTTGTACTCTATAATGGGTCTAATGAGTGACGAGTAGAGGGGAACAATGACCTCTTTTTTCTTGGATGAGAAACCTTTTGTGATGAGTTGTGCCACGTAGAAGGATTTCCTGACTACTGTGGCAATGTGATTATCAAAGGAGAGACTACTGTCCACCTGTGTCCCAAGGTCTCTTATCACACTTTCGGTGTTAAGTAGACTACCACCTATGTGGTAGCTCATGGATACATAGTTTTTACCAAAGGGGATGACAGTGCAGATTTTGGCATTGAGCTTGAGATCATTTGACACCAGACATCTGTCTCAGTGAGGCCCTTTTCTAGGATGTCCACATCATTAGGAGTTTCAATTATGGCTCCTAGTTTGCAGTCATCTGTGAACTTTGTTAGCCAAAGACCTTCTGTGTTAGCCTGTACTTCAGAAAAGTAGATACCAAACAGGAGAGGACCTAGGACTGAACCTGTGGTACTCCACTTGCCACTGGTCTGAAGTAGGATTTGGAGTCTGCTCAGACCTCCCAGCCATCCTGAATTACTCGGTTTTTACCGAGATTTGGGGTCTCAATAATGGGGTGCCACAATTCCCGAGTGGCACCCCTTCATTTCCGATTTTTTCGTCTATTTTTTAGACTTTTTAAATTTTGTGCTGTTGGAGTTGATGTCATCACATGAGCGATGACGTCAGCTCCATCAGCCTGTTGGAATTGGAATTAAGCTCCAGGGACATGTGTGGGAGGCTGGGAGCGTCAGTGCGTCTTTTTGAATGCTGGGAGGACTGCCGTCCTTTCAAAGGTGCCATTACGGATGCAAGGTGCCATTATGGATTTAAGCTGGATATAACTGTAAGGTACTGTTGTGGCTTTAAGCTGGAATGCTGGATATGACTTAGTGCAGAGTTTCAAGGTGCCATCTGGGCAGAATGGAGTTGACAATATAGTTTTGCTTTAAAGTACTAGTGCCACTGCCACTGCTACCTCTCAGAAGAACTTCCCTTAATTTACAGTCTGCATAAATGCGTGACACCCACTTCCTTCATTCTGAATTTATCCATGTAGAGTGTTTCACAAAATGTTTGGATGATTAATAATGCATATTACATTGAAAGGCACCTTTATTTGTAAGTCGTTTTACATGAGAAAATACAAGCATGCACTCGTGATTTTTATATTTCAAACATGACTAAATAGGCTAACACTATTTGTCATCATATATCAGAGATGCACTTCATTTACCATCCGGTGAATTTTGATCTATATAAATTTATAAAATTCTTATTAATGAGTTTAATTTTCAATTAAGTGTTATTAATGTTTTAATTTATGCATACATTTTCATTTTACTTATTGGTTATAATAATACTACAGATATTTATATAAGAACACGTGCAGATGTTCTTAGAAAATACAAAAGTATATAGTAGCCTAAGATCTGAGTTCATAAATGCATTCAAATGGTTAAATGTTTTTAATGTTTTTAGCATAGTTTAAAGTTAATTGATTAATGAGCAGACTTTCCCGCCTTGAGCGGTTGTATATAATCTCTGAACAGGTCTATGTGATTTATCTGATGAAGCGTGGATGGACCACGCGAAAGCGCTCATTTTTTACTTCCAATAAACTATTTTGTATCCTGAGAATTGCCAACGTGTCTTGTTCCTGTTACAGCAGCTTTTCGTGATTATTGGATGTTTTTTATGTGGTTTGGTACTGTACTTCATCTACACATGATTAATAATGCATATTACATTGAAAGGCACCTTTATTTGTAAGTCGTTTTACATGAGAAAATACAAGCATGCACTCGTGAATATTGTCTGTAAGCATTCGGCATCTAATTCTATTATCTGCAGCTCACTAAAAGCATTTATGGAAATACTGAAGCCGTTTTGTTAAACTGCTTTGGAACTGGTGTCCCTCTTCAGTGTTATGAACTTAACATGCTCCTGCCACAGTAGCCTGTCTGTTATGTCTTCTTTTCTGGGTAGAATCTACTGATTTTTAAGCAGATTTTAACCTTTTTCTTTTTAAGACAGCAATACTTCTATTCCTTATTAACAATAACTAGTGTTAAACTGTGTAATTGTAATGAGGTAATTTTTTGCTGGTGGTCATGACAGGCTTTTAAGTGTAGCTCATAAAGGGCATCTATAATGAAATAGTTTACAGCTCTACAGCTGTATCTGTGTGTGTGTGTGTGTGTGTGTGTATTTATATATTTTCATTGCATACAATTTCTGCATTTGATTCTTAATAAATTATAAAATACTGTTGACATTTACCGAAGGGGGTTATGTGTTGTTGAAGTGATTAATCTAGGTATTAGACAGATATACAGAATCCTGTAGTACTGTTATTAATTTTTTTCGTTTAGTTTCTTCAGCTTCTTTTTTGTGTAGTTCACCTTGACTTACATGAGCTATATTTGTCTTTTATTTGCTCGTGTTGTTAGCTTGTCATGTTTTCTTTTTTGTGCAGTTTACCTTGACTTACATGAGCTATATTTGTGTCTTTTATTTGCTCAAGTGTTGTTAGCTTGTCATGTTTCTTGCTTATGTCACTGCTCTGAAAGTGTGTATGTGTGAAAATGCCCTCATTGAATGGAGGTGGTGGTGTGTGTGTATGAAAATGCCCCATTGAATGGAGGTGGTGGCTAGAAAGGCTCAAATCCTGTACCTTGGGTACAAGATAAAAAGAGCTTAAAGCCCCTAGCCACCACCACTTGTGAACTCATTCCTCATATTTTTGTTCTGTTCCTCATTACATCTGTGGTTTTAAGGATTTTTGTTGAATGATTGAATTCACTAAATATTGATAGGCATTTGAATTTCAGACTTCATATTCTTCAGAAAATAAATGGTAACACAAAACCATTCCAGCAATTTTCTAAGTTTATAAGATCAGTTAAGTAATAGAAATTTGTCCCTATTTTGGGGCTGTATTCCCCCATTATTGGCTTTGTCCAGGGTTTTTTGTGCTAAGAGGTTGAGAGCTATGGTGAGAATTAGAGTTGAATTCACTAAATTATAGCCATTTAAGTTTCAGTCTAACTGACTTTCAAGAAGCTGATGATTTGGCATAGGGGTATGTAGTGACTGTAGTGCACAGGGTCCTGGGTTCAAGAAGATTAAATGCATGGTGGTAACCTGTTTCATTCTAGCAACTTTCCAAAATTATACAAGCAAAGATTAAAATGTGTCTCTGATTTTTGCCCTTTGTCCCCCCAAAAAAAATAAAGCTGAAATTGAAAATAAGTGCAAGAAGCTGTGTAAGCTGCCTAAGGATTATACTACTGTCATTCTATTTATATATTTACACTTTTATGATGGAAATGTTCTTAATTGGGCAGTTTTTGTCATTATTGGTTCATGATTTTGTTTCATTGCCTATTGGAAAAATGTTCAAACTATAAATTGCACTCTAACTTAAGTCTAACAAGTGTGCTGTATTATACAAGGAATATAATTTAATAAAGTCAGGAAGGTGTATCAAAGAATGCATGTATGTTTCTTGTTTTGTGTGCAAGGAGCCTATGATTTGAAAACAGCCCAAAGGTAATCTTTATCCACCACTGGCCAGATGCATTTTCTTTGGATGTGGTGTGGGTTTCAATGCTGTTTCAATGAATGTGAGTTTCAAAGGCAGAGAAGTTTTAATGCCAAGTCTATTTTCATTGTGAGACAGTATTGTTTGTTTAGCAGATACCTATTCGTGTTTGTGCTAAAAAATGTAAAAATAAAATCCAAATAATCATTGTAAATGTAAAGCAGTATGCACACATTGGTGTTTATGGTAAATGGAGTGAAATAGCCAGGTAATAGGACATTGGATGGCTGCAGGGGGACTCTGGTGCCATATTTTGATTGTCTGTTCTTCAGTTTGCATTTGAAAGTTGTTATCCCAGAATTCCATTGGTGTGAGAGGGGTTATGTAGTTATGTATGCAAATTTTATGTTAATCAGCATACAAATTTGTACCTATTTTTCATGGGCCTTGTCCAGATTTTTGATGATTCCAGGTTGAGAGGTATGAGTCTGCTACTTTCACAGTGTTGGTTCTGTCAGTGAGCCAGTTGGCAACCCATCTTGTGACATAGGGATTTGTACCTAGTTTAGTGAGTTTATCTATAAGTCCGGAGTGGGGGATGGTGTCAAAACCCTTGGGGAGATCTAGATAGGCTGTGTGAACTACCTTACCCTCGTCTATGGCTTTGGTGACTGCTTCAAAGAAGTCAATCAGGTTTAGGAGACATGATCTGCCTTTTACAAACCCGAACTGGGTGGGGTCCAGAGTTTGGAGATTACCAATGTCTTTGTTTATAAGTTCCATGATGATACGTTCCATGGCCTTGCAGACCAGGCTCGTTAGGCTAATGGGGCAGTAGTTTCTGGGGTCCGTGGTGGCTCCCCCTTTATGGAGTGGGATAATCATTGCTGTGCACCATTCAGTGGCCACAAAGCCTGAGGTGAGGCTATGACTGAACATGATGTTTAGGTGGGGTGCCAGTGCATTCTATAGTTCGTGTAGAACGCAGCCTTGGATGTTGTCAGGTCCCATGGATGCTGTGTTCTATATATATAATATTAATTTGATCATGCATATTGTGAACTTACAGCCATTCTGACACTATTTTTAATGACTAAAGCTACTTTTTACAACCCCATTAAAGCCAAAATAGAATTAAACAAAGAAACCCAACTCAGCTTACACTAACAAAATGTCTGGACCAGTCCTGAGAAAATCTTGTTTACAAATGACTTTTGACCTATCTGCAAAAACCTTCTTGTAAATAACTGATGATCTGTAACCTTCATCATGTCCTATAATAACTGTGTACAACATTTAAACCTTTTGTATGACATGGATAGCAACCAGTCTATTTTCCATTCAAATCTTAAGTATGACTGCTTCTCCATTTAATCTGATGATCACACACACACATACACACACATACACACACACACACACACACACACACACACACACACACACACACACACACTTTCTCTCTCATTCAGAAATGAATGATATTAAAGTACACACAGACATACACACTTACCTTTCTCCTCAACTGAACGGCCACATGCACACACACATTTATCTTCTCTCTTGACGGAACTGCTACCTTAAATTCTGTGTACGAGTGCAGAATGTATCTACATCTACGCTGGCATGCATGCATGTGACACATACAAGGTCCTCCTTAAAGAGAAGACACTTGTACTGCAGAGTGAAGAAGTTTTTTTTTTGCTTGTTTTAATTGTCAACCTGCAGTTGTAAAAGTGGGAGGGCGCTCATCCCCCTATGGTTCCGGCGCCTATGAGTTGAGCATATTCTGAGCAACTGGTGCCAATAGAGAGATGATGTATCCAGACATTGCACATTTAAACTTAAACATATACGGATAATACATATATTTATTTATTTATTTATTTATTACAGTTTAATGACCGGGATAGTCCACTGGGCCTGGAAGAGCCCATTTTCAATGGAGGCCTGGGGAGAAAAGATCCACAGAAGTAGTCAGCATATAAGAACTTATGCAAAGTTATTATGTAGTAAAACAGTGGAAATGTACAAAGGATAATATGCAGTTACTTAAAAAAGACAATGACATTTCTGCTACTTAGTAATAAATTACCAAAAACTGAGATTCATATAGTCTAAAAAACATTAATTACAGTGTAGACCAGTAGGGGAGAAGAAAAATGCTCACATTTATACAAAAGTTATACATAGTAATTAGGTAGTAGAGCAATGGAAGCATACAGTGATACTATATAGTTAAAGGCTACAAAGAACAAAGACTATGGTGTAGGTAAACCGGTCCTCCAAAAAATAAATCGTACAATATCACAGTCAAAGGAGGCAGCGGAACACAGCAGTAAAATTCAAGAATTTACACCCAGAACAAACAGTAGAACAAAACAGTAAGTGCTTTTGCAGCAGCAGCCGCTTCATCAGACAAGTAAAGATCCAAACTTTAATACTTTTAAACAGCAAAGCAGCAAATTAGCATGCAAAAACAATTAGGAATTAGAAGATCCCTTAAAGCCACACCAAAAAATGCAGCTCAACGCTCATTGTATAAACACAAAAACATTTAATTCATAAAAACATTTTGTTCTGGGAGTAAATTCTTGAATTTTACTGCTGTGTTCCGCTGCCTTCTTTGACTGTGATATTGTATACTATACAGTTAGTTGTAGAAAAGATGAGACATTTCTAAATTCTAAGTAGTGATTTAAAAGATGAAAATTATATAGTCATACAATTATTTACAAAAATTATGTACAGATAAAAACATTTTTTTTAATAGAAAATATGAGAAGAGTATGGATAGGTGAAAGGAGAGGTGGGGGAGGTAGGGGTCATTTATAGTGGTGAAAGGAGTGGATGTAAGGGAGTTAATGAGGTATGGGGTAGAGGTATGTACTACTAGGGGGATAGTATTGAGGAGTTTATGTGGTAGGGGTACAGGAACATTCCCACTTTGATAAGAGGTGTGATTGAAGAAGAGTTTTGAAGTTAGAGTGACTGAATTTCAGACTTCAGACCTACTATTTAAGGTGCAATAGGGGGTGATGTGCAGGAAAACATTGTATTTTACTTGGAATATCTGTCAGTTCAGTTCTGAATTGTGCAGCAACAGTGCTTTTGTTAAAATGTTTTTTACTTCCTTGGTTTTCTGATTTAAGTTAAAAGCATTGTACCCCCCACCAATTTATAGTGATGTGCTTGTTAGTTAAACTTCTCAAAATAAAGATGTTAAAACAAAACTGACAGCAAGTAAACTTTAAATGTTGTCAGGTGTATACTCAGTCTCACAGAGCAAGAAATCTGAACAAAGCCAAAAATAATGGTAGGACAAAGCCCCAAAAAATAGGAAGGGACAGATTTTAAATATTGCTCCTGTAAACTTAGATACTTGCTAGAATAACATGTTTTGCATTATTATGTATTTTCTGAGGGATATGAAGTCTGAAATTCAAATTTCTGCTATTATTTATTATTATTTGGTGACTTCAATCTTCATGTTGGTATCCCACAATTCCAACAGAGTGAGTGGGGTTACATAATTATTTAATGAAATTTTATGTTAAGCAGCACCCCGATTTTTGGCCAGTTGTACCTACTTTTTATGGGCCTTTGTCCTATCTTTTTATGTTTCCAGGCTGAGAAGTATGCATACAAGTCAGAGGCATACCTCTCAACCTGGAAACATCAAAAATCTGGACAAGGCCCAGGAAAAATAGGTACAAATCTGTACGCTGATTAACATCACATTTGCGTATAACCCTGCCCACTCCATGGAATTGTGGGATACCAACTTTCAAATGCAAACTGAAGAACAGACAACCAAAATATGGCACCAGAGTCCCCCTGCAGCCATTGAAATGTCCCATTACTTGTCTATTTCGCCCCATTTACCATAAACATTAATGTGTGCATACTGCTTTACTTCTACAATGATTATTTGGATTTTATTTTTACTTTTTATAGCACAATGCACAAACACTAAGACATCTGTTAAATAAAGCAATACGGTCTCACAATGGAAATAGACTTGGCATTCAAACTTTTCTGCCATTGAAACTCACATTCATTGAAACAGCATTGAAACCCACACACCACATCCAAAGAAAATGCATCTGACCAGTGGTGGATAAAGATTACCTTTGGGCTGTTTTCAAATCATTAGCCCCTTGCACACAAAACAAGAAACATACATGTGTTCTTTGATACACTTTCCTGACTTTGTTAAATTATATTCCTTATATAATACAGCACACTTGTTAGAGCGCATTTTAAACTTATTGTTTGAACATTTTTCCAGTAGGCAATGAAACAAAATGCATGAACCAATAATTACAAAATTGCCCAATTCAGAACATGTCCATCATAAAAGTCTACTTCCACATACCCACACTATATATATATATATATATATATATATATATATATATATATATATATATATATATGTGTGTGTGTGTGTGTATATATATATATATATATATATATATATATATATATATATATATATATATATATATATATATATATATATAAAATGACAGTAGTGTAAGCCATAGACATCTTCCACAGCTTCTTGCACTTACTTTTAATTTCATTTTTTTTTTGGGGGGACAAACATTTTGGAAAGTTGTTAGAATAAAATGTTATGTTACCACAATGCATTTCACTGCTAAGTCTTGAATCCAGAACCCTGTGCACTACAGTCAGAGCAACATACCACTATGCCAAATCAATAGTTTCCTGAAAGATAGGAAGACTGAAACTTAAATGGCTATCATTCAGTGAATTCAGTTCTCACTTCTCACTATAGCTGTAGCTAGTCTCAACCTCTTTAGCACAAAAAAACAGGACAAATTCAATAATGGGGGAATACAGCCCCAAAATAGGGACACATTTTCAAATACTGATTTTATAAACTTAGAAAATTGCTAGAACCAAAGGTTTTGGTTTACCATTTAGTTTCTGAAGAATATCAAGTCTGAAATTCAAATGCCTGTCATTATTTAGTGAAGTCAATCCTTCAGTGATTTGCCACAATCCTGAAAAACAAAAATTTTGTGAGGAGCAGATCAAAAATACTAGGCTGTAATTCAGAAGTGGTGGTGGCTAGGGGCTTTAGGCTTTTTTTACCCAGTGCCCAAGGTACGGGGTTTGAGCCTGAGTAGCTCTAGCCACCAGGTGTATTAAATGGGAGCATTTTCACATACACACATACATATATAATGTACAAGAATGCAAGTGAAATTATGTCTCAGCATCTGTTGTTCATAGGTTCATAAATTAGTACTAGGCTAGCTGCTCTTGCGAGCCATTTTAAGCCTAGCCAATTATCCACTGTGAGATTCAAACCCTGTATCTTGTGTTTGTAAGGCAAATACCTTAACCATTAGACCACCCTCCTGAGAGCTAATTTATAATATAATCTGTCTTGTGCAATAGGCCATAAGGAAACATACCGAAAGAGAAACAAACAATTTTTAAATTAGTGCAAGGTAAAATGCAGCCCTGTAACATGAGGTGAAGTGAAAACCGTTTTGCTATAATTTTATTACCATCAGATACATTCTTTGCTTATCAGAGATTATAGCTCACACACATTACATTGCAGACTGCCATTCCTGTTTTGTTCTTATTATTTTTCCCCAGTTCTGCATTTTTCCCGTGGGCCATCATCATGTCAAGTACAAAGCTATTGCTTGTTTCCATATCCCAATTATTCCCATGGCAACCTGATGTGCATGAATGCTCACAGTACAGATGCCCACTGCATGTTGACATTTGTGTATGTCCTGTCCTACAATGCATGCTGTTTGGCAAGCTCATACACACTGGACTGTCAGGCTACCTTGCTGATAATGCCCAGGCTCTACTGATATTAGTGTTATAGCTGAGTCAGCCAGGTTAGATAAGCCAATGTCAGTTGTTCTCTCCCACCCTTTTATTTGAGGACACTCCTCCATTACCAGGTCTCTGCTTTATCATGGTCATTTGGGTTGCGGTCAGGAATTTATCCTTCTGTACCACTGAGCCTGACACTGCAATATCAGTTTTGAACTCAAACATGTTTATGCACTTTCTGTTTGCATCTTTTAGCTGAGTTGATAGCCTGTCTCCTCCACAATGTCTTTTGCTTACACACACACACACACACACACACACACACACACACACACACACACACTCTTCAGTTAGCCAGAAGCTCATTGTTTGAATAACAAGTGGTTTCCTCCTACCAGAATTAGCCATTTCAAACTACCACAATCAGCCATTTCAAATAATTGGTTTCCTACTACCAAAATCACCCAGTTCCCAGAGCCAAAGCCATTTCAAATAAAGCGTTCATCGCTCATGGAATATAACCTGCTCGCACTCACCGAAAGAATGCGCATTGGAGCCAATAATCCATTTCAAATAAAGCTCTAAGCCAAGAATCCATTGTAAATAATGTTTGAATAGTTTCCAAAGCGTGAATATCGCGCTTGTTTGAATAACCCACAGGAAATGTGCATCGGAGCTCCTTGATCTCCATTCTGACAGGCTGGTAGCCCTGACAGAGCTGACGTCATCGCGCACGTGATGACGTCAGCTCAAAATAAAAAAAAAAAACGGAAAAAATTAAAAAATAAAAGCTGTGAAAAAGTCGGAAATGGAGGGGTGCCACTCGGGAATCGTGGCACCCCAGTATTTGGACCCCAAAACTCTGTAAAATCCGAGTAATTCGGTATGGTTGGGAGGTATGGTCAGAGGGAGTTTGATACACCCCAGTCTCAAACAAGTACAAATGACTGCTTGGATGATTCAGTTTTAATACCTTTTAGACACGTATTTCATCAGCACATGCAGTAGTTAACTGAAAGAAGTAAGAAAACTTGCTACCTATGTTAGCAAATGTAAAAGTTTTTGTAGTTGGTGCTACAATAACAGCCAGAGTCCAATAAGGGAATTATGTACGGGTCTTAAATATTTGTGTATCAACATTCATATTATTTATTTATTTATTTATTGCATTTGTTGACCAGGAAGGTTCACTGGCCCAAAAAGTGCCCATATTCAGTGGAGGTCTGGGAAGAAAAGCTTCACAGAGCTACAAATACGTACAATTTGATAAAGCTCACTAACAATACAGTGCTTACAATGTTATAAAAGACAAGATAACAAATATATCAGCAAACTGCTGAATCGCAAGAGCATACACTACATTCAATGTGATAAAACACAAGACAGCAAATATGTCAGATTAAACTTCTAAAGCTCAGGTAACAATGCAATACGTAAAATTTGAGAAGAATACATACAACAGTTGTTCCAGATTAGACTTGACAGTCCCATATAGTAGTTGGCACTGAGATAGGTACTTTAGCGGTATCAAAAATATCAACAGAACAGTATATTTGTAAAGGGTATAGAAAAGGTTTATCTGTTCAGGAGATAAAGGTGATGGCACTGGAGGTGAAGCGAGGAGAAGGAGGGAAAGGTGGGAGGGGAGGAAGGGAAGAGACAGAAGTCAGGTTATGGGTTGTGAAGTGTTAGCACAGGGGCATTGCTAGTGGGAGGAGAGATGATGTAGTCAGGTTATGGGTTGTGAAGTGTTAGCACAGGGGCATTGCCAGTAGGAGGAGAGATGATGTTTCAAGGATTTTTTAAAGATAGATGTATTGCTAGTAGATCTAAGAGAGGGTGAGAGAGAGTTCCATAGTTTAGCAGTGGAAAAGGAGTGGAGCCATTATCCAGCAGTGAGGTTGGGTTTATCTACCTGTAGGAGTGTTTGGTTTTCAGAGCGGAGAGGCCTATTAGGGTGGTATAGAGTAAGTAGGTTGGAAAGGGCTGGGAAACTGGATGTGTTGTGTATTAGTTTTTGGGCAGTAGTTAGTTGAATGTATGTGAGGTGGTGAGGGAGTTCTAGCCAGTTCAGTAGTCTAAGAGAGGTGCAGTGGTGAGATGAGGGCTTTCCATTGGTAACAAATTTTGCTGTTTTGTTATAGCATAAGTGTAGTTTGGATTTAAGACTGGCCTGAATGTTGGTGAAAAGAGGAGCACCATAGAGAAGAGAGGGGAGCAGGAAAGAGGAAGCAAGGGCAAGTTAGGGAGAGTAATTGAGGAATGGTTTGTGTCGATATAGCATGTCTAATGCGAATGTGCATGTCGAAAGTTAGATGCTCGTCTATGGTAACACCTAGAAGTTTAGGATGTGTGACAACCTCTATAGAGGTGTTGTCATGGGAGAGGATAGTGAAAGTGTCTTTGCTTATGGTTCAGGATTTCTTAGGGGTAAATAACACTAGTTTATTTTTTTTTTAGGATTTAATGCTAAATGGTTGTTAGCCATCCATATTTCGGTGGAGCTGAGGGCTGCTTGGGTAAGTTTTTGAAGCTTGTGTGGGGAGTTGGCAGTACAGGTGATAGTAGAGTCATCTGCGTATTGGATGATTGTTCCTTGAGTGACACTAGAGTGGAAGTCATTGGTGAAAATGCTGAAAAGTAGTGGGCCTAAGATGGACCCTTGGGGAACACCTGTGGAGGTGTTAAGGAAAGGAGAGAAGGAGTTTAGCCATTTAGTAGCTTGTTGCCTGTCTAAGAGATAATTGGAAAACCAGCGTAGAGTAGAGGGAGAGATACCTATGTTGGATAGTTTTCTAAGAAGAAATAGATGAGAGATAGTATCAAAGGCTTTGGACAGATCGAGAAATAGAGAGGAGGAAATTTTTTTGGTGTCACGGGCCCGATTGATAGTGTCACAGAAAGAAATAAGAGCTGTTGTAGTACTGTGCCCTGGTCTAAAAATATGCTGGGTTGGAGATAGTATGTTGTTGTCAAATTTTGGCCATTTCCACATGTCTGCCCATGGATCCTACCCTTTTTACTTCCTTGTCTTTTGTCAAACAGTTCTTGGAGGAGGTTTTATAGGGCCCCTATTGAAATGTCAGCACTCATAACACCAAGTGCTAACATGTCAAAAAACCCTGAAAATGCCGTAGAGTGAATATTGAACATCACTCTTCTCCCTTAAACTTCTTTTTGCATTGGCCCTGTCTGCACCCCAATGTGGAGGGCAAGCCCCCATGTGCAACCCTGAATTTATATATATATATATATATATATATATATATATATATATATATATATATATATATATACACCAACTCTGAGATTCCTATATCTCAGAGAAAGGGATAATTCCAAGAAATGGTAATTTTGTGTTTGGCATATGTATGTATGTTTCTTTTTTTTTTGACATTTAGTCTCAGCATTACAAGACTGTCTGAAGCAGGGCCCGGGATTTCATATGGGTATCTGTTTTGCATCTAAGGACCACATAGAATGCAGGTGGTACCTACTGGGATCTTAACTTTGTGTTGGAAAAGTTAACTTTGTCTCCCTTTGAGCCAAATCATCTGGCTGATTTACTGTTCATAACTTGGAAGACTGTTATTTGTTGCTCTGACTTCTGTAAGATGAACCCTTTTTCATAGAGATGGGGTTAAGTTTAAGAACAAATCTCTCTTTCATACCAATGTGAAGAAGAACTGCAGTGGTGGAGACAACATATTGCTTTGAATCCAGATACTCAACTCAATCTGTGACAAAATACACTTCAAATTTTGCTTGGGGCAGTTTTAATGGGGTAAAAGTGTGAGATCTTTGGAACCAAATAAGATAAGACAGACCAAAGCACATAAATGTCAAATACATGTTAGCTGTATTCCATGGTATACAAATGTTTTTGATAGTCCCCAGGACCTCTTCAGGAAGTTACAGACAATACCACAGTGATATGGTATATAAACAAACGGAGGGATATTGGGTATTACCCTATGTGCAGGCTGTCTATGATAGCTTGGGAGGTCAATCTGCATTTCTGTTTAACCTTCCAGAAATTGAGTCAGTTGTGAAGAACACCTTAAGTAGATCTGTTCGCCTCCTTTCAAAACAGACAACTACACAAATTAGACTAGAACTCATTGCAGGCAGTCCTGAAAAAATGCTTTTTCATTCCCTTGGTCTGGGATACTCCTTTATGCATTTCCACCATTTCCACTGATATCCAGGGTAATGCTAAAGTTTCAGAAGGACTCTCCAAAGATCATTGTGGTGACTGTCTTCTGGCTAAGGCAACAATGGTTCTTCCATTTTATGGAATTGGCCAATAGTAATTACCACAAGCGTCCACACAGATTAGATGATTCACACAAGTCAGAGGGAGTTTGATACACCACATTCTCAAACAAGTACAACTGACTGCTTGGATGATTCAATTGTAATACCTTTTAGACACCTCCTTCATGAACACATGCAGCGGGTACTAAAGGAAGCAAGAAAATCTGCTACTTTTGTTAGAAGGTGGAAAAGATTTTCTAGTTTGTGCTACACTAATAACCAGGTCCAATCACTAAATTATGTACCACTGGTTCTTAAATATCTGTATGAGTTACTATCCTCTGGTCTGTCTTATTCTTCTGGCACTGTTCATATTTAGGTAACTTCAGTATGTCTGAGCATGGATCCTACCCTTTCTTCCTTTGTGTTTGTAGCATAACTATTGTGTGTGTGTGCGTCTGACGTGTGTGCATCTGTGTATGTGTGTGTGTATATATATATATATATATATATATATATATATATATATATATATATATATATATATATATATATATATATATATATGTATATATATATATATATATATGTATATATGTATGTATATATACACACACACATATATGTATATATATATATATATATATATATATATATATATATATATATATATATATATATATGTATATATACACACACACACACACACATATATATATATATATATATATATATATATATATATACACACACACTCATATAATATGGGTCTATATCAGATAATCCATTTTTTTGAAACTCGAAAAAAATATCAAAGAGACCATATGATCGAGTTTCCGAAAACTTGAACAAAAATCTAACTTTTTAAAATTTTTGCGGGGGGGGGGCAAACCCCCTTGCCCCCCCTGCAAATTATATACATACCAACTCCAAGGTCCCACTTCAGTGAGGAAAATGGTAAATTTCCCGTTCCTCGCTGTATTGCTCTCCATTCAAAAGCTTCAGGTTTTCAAAAACTCAATCACATGGCCTCGACCATATGGCATTTGAGTTTTTGAAAATTGACCAGCTGGTAGGGACCTATATTTATATATCCTGGAAATAACATTGACACAACTGAGAAAGTCATCTTGTGTATTTCTTCATCTACCTGTCAAGAAACTGTGATAATGGGAGATTTTAATATTGATTGACTTACAGTAGAAAATGTCAACAAAATCATTGACCTCAATGGATTTGTTCAACTTTAGATACCCTGACATTCAACAAAAACAGCAACAGACGAAGCACCCCGGACTGGGTCCTCACAAATTTTCCAGAAAAAAAGTACTTCCACCCGCTCCTTACTAGACAATTCTAAGTGACCACCTAATCACCTTTATTTAAGCGAGTTGCCATCACCCCTAAACACACTGCATTAATCAGTCTTGCAACACAACTTTGATAAAGATACCTTTATAGGTACCTTAAAATCAATCAGTTGGAAACTACTAAAACAACTTCCACTAGCTAAAGATGTATCCTTCATCAACACTTTCCTAAATATACTTAACAACCATGCCCCTTTTAGAAATAAAAGAGTTAAATTCAGTCCAGCTCATTCATTAACAAAGCTACTAATGAGAAATAAAGAGAAAGCCTGGAATCACTGGAAACAAAACAAAAATGACTCAGTTCTTCAGATTTAAAGACAACTTAGAAATCAGGCCAAAGATAAGATCTTACTGCACCATTCAACCAAATACAGGTCACATTAACCCTAAAATATTCTGGTCATCAGTAAACAAACCCATCCCCCTGGACCTCCAACCCAGCCATCTCTCAAAACAACCATCTTCACAGAAAGCATAGCTAGTGAGTTCTTCATTCAGACAGTTACCTGACTCTTAAAGGACTTAACAACTACCTCTATACCTTTGCAAGAGTCTTTTCAACAACCAAATACAGTATTGCTGAAACCTTACACACTCAAATGATTGGTGCCAAAGCCATGGATTAAATCTAAATGCAAAAAAAATCCATTATTATTCCCTTTGGGAAAGCTGACGTCCCTGCTAATCACATTATAGACAGCAACCCCCTAAGTGTAGAACCAGTGGTACTTGATCTGGGTACTCAGGTTGATAGCAATCTGAACTTTGACCCCCACTTATGCACAGTAGTAAGAAAATCTTTCTGTGATGTACATCTTATAACTGAAGGCATCACATTTAGATCTAAAGGGATTCACTTTATAATCCCAAAATACTGAAATATCAAATTTCAATATCTCAAGACTATAAAGCTGAAAACTCATAAACCCAAAACCCAAAACCATGAAATTCAAAACCTCGACTGTCAAAAAAAACTACACCACACAAACAAACACAAATGCACCTACCTTTTGACACTGCAACAAACCAAAACAAAACACACGAACACAACAAAATAAACACACACACACCTACCTTTCCTATAAGTAGGGTTGGCAAGCCCCCCTGCACCCCCCATGTGGGGGGCTGCATCCCCCACACCCCGCTACTTATATATACTAACTCCGAGGTCGTACTAAAAACCAAAAGAAAGAAAACCCACCACCACACATTCTACACCCTCCTTGCTCAAACACACATCACATACATACAAACATCACCACTCTCAACACTTACACACTCACACTCTTACTTTCCTACCCTAACCCACACCTAAACCCCTCCAACACACCCACATACACACAAACCCTCCCCAAAACCCTTAAAAAACATTACACTTAACTAACGCACCATCTCTGCTGTGGGTTCAACATTTCCGGGATAGATATTCTGCAGTTTCACACAGTTGCAGATTCGACATTTTGGTCTCGAGATACTGAAATTCGATATTTCAGTATTTCGAGATTCCAAAGTGAACCCATCTAAAGATGTTCTAATTCCATTATACTTGGCCCTCATCAGACCAATAATTGAGTACAATGCCCCCTTTTGCATGTACCTCACCAGACACCTGCAACAATTATAGAGACCACAGAGGTTTCTCACCAAGAAATTACAGGGTACGTGAAACAAGTCTTACGCGGAAAGACTGAAATCCATGTCATTGTATTCGGTCTCCTGCAGGTTGCTAAGGCATGACCTGTGCCAGGATTATAGGGCAGTATCTGACCAGGCCCTGATGGAATTGCTACACATTTGTAAATCAAATTGCATGAGGGTCACTCACTCCAGGGATCTTAACCTAGTCTCTGATGTGAACAGGTTATACCAGAGAGATAGATACATCTCCCAGAGACTGCCACTTCTCTGGAACAAGCCTCCAATTCATGTGAAACAGAGTCACTCCCTGGCCCTCTTCAAATGCAACCTAGATCAATGGATGAGTGACTGCAGATTCACTCCTGGGGGTGGTACCCATGTCACCCCCGACAGTGGAAGTCAGTATTAACTAGCATAGACTCTTATCTCTGTGAACTTCACTCACCTAACCACTGACAATTGGGGCAACTCGGGATAAATATAGCTAGGCTTGTAAGGGCTCTATGGCTGTTAGCCTAGTAATCTTATATGAATCTACACAAATCTTCTTCACCAAAAATATTCTTCCTCAAACATAAACCTATCACTGTTGCCCCAGATAACCATCCTCCTGGATATGATAAACTAGCAGCAGATGCAGTAGCCTACCCAGTAAGTATTCTAATCAACTGCTGCATCAAAGAGAGCTATGTCCCTGTGCTTCTGAAGAAATCTTACATTTTGTCCTGTCACACAGGTGAGTACTTTACAGAATTCATCAACTTTTGGCCCATTGCTATTCTCTATCCCCTATCCAGAATCCAATGAAATTGAATACATTACCAACTACTAAAACCTATACTGAAAAATAATTTCCTTTCTCCTAGCCAACACAGCTTCTGCCCACATCACATACCAACACAGCATTCCTGAATTTCTGTACTCACATAAACCACCACTGTAACACCAGCCAACTAGTATCAGCAGTATTCCTTGACATGCCCAAAGTCTTTGATATGGTATTTCCTTCTAAACTTCTTAGCAGATTCTTCTCCTTTGGACTAGATAGCCCATGTCTGTCATGGTTCTCCAGTTATTTATTTGACAGACAACTGGCAGCCAAATGGACTACTGACATCTCCTTCCTCCAAATATCTGTAATTGTTCCACAAGACTCCATCCTAAGACCATTGTTATTTAATATGTTCATTAATGAGCTACACGAATCAACCCAAACGAACTCTATAGTACAGTATGCAGATGATTCTGCACTCATCTGTTTAGTAAAAATTATTGAAAAGTTACAGCAATTAATGCAGGAAACCGTCCAGTCTGTGGAGACTTGGCTCTGTAATTCTCAGCTTCTACTGATTCCCCCAAAAATCAAACTTCTTGGGCCGGATTTATGAAGGCTTGCACGGAGTGTAAGAACAGTGAAAGATGGCAGACAGACAATATGTCTGCTGAGCGATTCAGCAATAGCCGGTAGGGGTGTGCATGAGAGCTTCTAAAGCTACTCTTGCACGGACAGTGTTATGGTATGCAAATTACCTCATTTGCTGCTGAAAGCTATGCAGATGAGGTAAATTTGCAATCCAGGAACCACTAACTTGTCCATGTAAGAGTGGTGTTATCTGCAGAAATGTACTCCGTTGGTAACAGAGTACCGTTCTGCAAATAGCTAAACAGAGCTATGACAGCTCCAAATAAAGGATGCATCTAGTTAAGGAAGCATGCCAATGACCAAATATAAGGCCATTGCCATTTGCAAATGTTGTAAATCCTTAAAATCCAATGTTATTTTTTTTTCCACGATCACTGATGTTTAAGCGTAGCGCAGCATTGTGCAAACATGCTGCACTTTAAATAAAAAGAAAAAAAAGAGAAAAATAGCCACAAATGTGCTTTTACACTAAAAAGCTTGTTCTGCCATGCAGGTGAATGGCAGGCTGCAAACAACATGGCCACTGAGTAGTGGTTGCTAAGGGGGGAAGCTCAGTGTGAGAGATGTAACCAAGCATTAGTAGGCAATCCTATGCAAATGAGGATAAGGATAGTGAATCCCAAATTTCCCTGGCATGTGAGCCATGTCCCTAGAGTGTAAGTGTAGGAGTAGGGTAGTAGTCGAGTAGAAGATAGGTGACATTATGAGGGGGTATGTCTGAAAGATTGTAATGTGATTGGAGCACAGTGGCATGTGTTTGCCCTGAGATGCTCAGGATTGGAAGAGGTGTGTTTACAGTGGTAGTAGCTGAAAACAAGAAACCAAAGGCGTATGCCGGGGATATATCAGAAATTTATTGCAAATGGGCACAAAGCATGTGTGCTCGTGTACACGCGTGTAGGCGAGTGTGCGCGCCTCTGCCCCTTGTCGAAACAGAAAGGGAAAAAGGAAGGAAAAGAAGTAGTAGGAAGTTAACCAAGGAGAACTAGCAGAGCTGCCAGGTAAATATATCACAATCAGCCAATTGCACAGGCAGTCGACTAGCCCAGCCCAGCCCAGCCCAGCAATTTAAACTCTGCAAACAGCAGTCTAACCTGTTTTTTCACAAGAACTCTGCAACACTGAAGTTTAGAAAGAATGAAAACTCAAAAAGCTTAAGGCTGACAAAATGTTAGGGGCTGCCATTGCTATTATAAACCAACATGTGCAAGGTGCTGAGGGTGGTGATGTTGTGAATGCTGCTGAGCAACCCACAGTGAGGAGATGGAGAAGAGTGTACAGACCCAGGGTAACCTACCAGGGGCTACATGAGCTGGAGATAGTAGAGTGCTATAGAATGGACAGAGACCTCCTGCAGCTGTTGAGCTGTGCCGGCCACACCTCACACACAGAACCAACAGAGGGGAACCCATCCCAGTGGATACCAAGGTATGTGTTGGCCTACGAATACTAGCAACAGGTACCTTCCAGAGACCAACTGGTGATATGATGGGGGTTTCACAGGCATCAGCATCCAGGGTACTGCACCAGTTCCTGGATGCCATGTCAGCACATGTCGGTGAGCATGTGTATTTCCCCATTTCCAGTGAGACATTGGCCAGCAATATGCGTCTCTTCCACCAAATAGCGGAATACCCTGAGGTGGTGGGTGCAATAGACTGCACGCACATACACATCAAAGCACCACCCGGTGAGCAGGGTAGTGTCTACATCAACCGCAAGGGCTTCCCCTCCATCAACTGCCAGGTCGTGTGTGATGCCCAGGGCATAATAATGAATGTGTATGCTGGCTGCCCTGGAAGCTATCTTGATTCCCACATCTGGCATCTGATGCAGCTGTACCAGAAATTTGCCAATGGGGACATCCCTGACTGTCACCTAGTGGGGGATGCTGGATATGAACTGGAGCCATGGCTGATGACACCCATCAGAAATGCACACACACCCGAACAAGAACTCCATAATGAGGCACATGCACAAACAAGAAACATTATTGAGCATGTGTTTGGGATGCTCAAGTCACGGTTCTGGTGCCTGGACACATCCGGTGGAGCCTTGCAGTACTCACCAACTGCATGTACCCAAATTGGTATGTACCATGCTACATAATATGATCCTGCGAAAACAGCTTCAGGAGGAACAGCATGGGGCAGGGCCAAACAGCCCCCCACCATTGCCAAAGCATGACTCGGAGGAGGAACAACCTGAGTCTGCCCCAGTAGGCAGAAGGAGGCGTGCCCAGTATGCCCTGGCCTTGGCAAAGAGGCAACACATAGCACATACACTGACTCAGTAGGAACCTATAAATGACACCTCTCTCTGACTCTCACATACAATAAAAGGGATGCCTAACTTGACACTACCTGTTTCAAACATATATAGGGAGTGTATTATGTGCATCCGACATAGGCAGCCCTGCAGCACCACCTGAGGCATGATTGCCCTATATTAAGCAATATAAAGCAGTGTTAAGCACATTTCACCACTATTTAGCATATTTAAGCATAATTGTGCGGAGTTGCACACCGCACAAACTAGCGCAACGTTGGGTGAAGTTGGGCAACATTGGGCAATGTTGGGCAAAGTCAGGCAAAGTCGGGTAAACACGCTCACACCTGCTTTACTGTTCCTTAACCAGTCAGGTCAGCCCAGCAGGAAAATAAAAAGCAGTGACAGGGCTCGAACTCACGATACTGTGTACTATAGTCACAGTACTGCACCACTAAACCATGACAGCATTTCACTGACACAGACACAGCAGGGCAATTGTAGACTAACGCAAACACAAACAAATGCTGTATCATGCCCTCTGAACTTCCCCCAGGCCTATCCAGACAGATAACAGCAGGCCAGGCAGTGTGATGTGGGTTGGGTAGGCTATGAAGTCACAAACTAATATACGTGAAATTGGAAGCTAAGTTCTGTAGTACAGTAGTATGCCTCAAGCCAGTGCGATAGGCAACAATACAGACTGAAAAGGAGTACCTGATATAGCAGTGCAGGCCTAGCAAATGTGTATAAGCATCAGGTCAACCCCTCATCCAATGTACACCCACAGTAACAATCAGGTGTGCCCCCTGGGTAGAACTGTACAAATAATAGCTGTCCCCCCTGTATATAGAAATGTTGATAAGTCTATGCAAATCAACTCATGGAAGCTCTGCAGGCCCAGCGTGCTTCCTGTCAATGTACAACACAAAGGTGAGCCCTGAAGTAAAAAACAACTTGATTTTCCACACACATATAGTATATATGTTCATACTGGGCATGCTCACATACCTCAACAAATTTAGCAAATGTCAGTCAACAACATACTGAAAGGTCATACTGGGCATGCTCACACACTTAGGCCATGTCAGAGTACAGCAGTGGGCCACGCATATCTGGCAGTTGCAGTTCTCACCACAGAAACATGTCACTATTCACCAATCCTGCCTTGCACACACAATGATATGAAAACAGACCCATATAATATATTGGACTCCTGTCATAATCAAACTATGTACTACAAGTACTGAACTTGTTCAGAGAAAGTGAAAATTCAAAGAAGACCAATGAATCTCCGATCAGTATCATCAATAAACAATGAGCACTCCTAACATTATCCAATCCATGTTCTGGCAAAAACATTGTCAAAGAGTCCATAGAGAACCATGAAGCTTTCTTTTGCAATGTCATAAATATCACTGTAGACACATATATGTTCTGAGTCAGTGCAAACTGTAAATGAATACATGTACATGACTGACACCGCCAACATCTTGTCAGACAGGTTCATACATATTTACCCCCCTCTCACTGACAAAGGGCCCATTATCATACCTGGACACTGTGAAAACCCAGAAATCACATATACAATGGTTAAACAGCAGTTTCCAAACCTAAAAACACAGCGTCTATGGGTGACATGGCTTCCCTAGCTGTGTCATATGTGAACTCCAAAACAAACAGACCCTGCACCTGAACAGTCTGTTGAGACTCACCCTCTGTACAGGATATGAAACCATTGAATGTGTTACTGCAACCTTTGGCACATACCACAAGTGTTGGTGCACAACAGACCATATGAACTATTGTCTTATAAGCCTATTAAGCCTGATCTGCAAGGCCATGAAGTCCATCATGATGGAACTCATAAACAGAGCTATTGTGAGCTTACAAATACCCAACCCTACCAATTCCATTTTGGTCAGGGGCAGATCATGGTTCCCAAACCTGCTGTTTTCAAGGCAGTCACCCAGGACATACATCAATGAAATGAGCTACACATGTCCCACATAGAACTTGGAAAGGCGTCTTCCAACATCCCAGACACATGTCGTATCCACAAAATCAACAACCAGTGCATAAATATGTATGTCATCTGATGCATTGCCAACTGGGGCACAGATAGATCACACAGGGTAAGAACTGTGGTCTCCTGTTCAAGCTGGTAACAACCGCTGTCCCCCATGGCCCAGTCCTGGGACCCCTCCTGTCTGGTGTATACTTTTCAGAAATACAGTCAAACACACGAGGGCTATGTTTAGCAAAGTTTGTGGATGACTGCAAAAAAGTTGTCATAATCGATGTGTGGGACAACAGATACATCCTTAAAAAGGGTCTCAGTCAGACATATGTGGTGTAAAAATATGCCCTCGAGCTACAGTCATACAAATACCACATAGGTGCCAACACCCTAAATATGGAGGTGATAATAAGGGATCTATGGACACATGTGGATAGTCATCTCTACTTCCAGAAACATATTCACAAAGTGGTTAGAAAATCATGCTATGTGTTCCCACAAACTGCCAAGGACTTTGCATGTAGGTCAAAGGAGGTTCCCTCTACTCATCAGTCATCAGACCCGTCAGAGAGTATCACAACACACCTGCGATTAATCTGACTAGGCACCTTCAGCAGCTGGAAAGACCACTGAAGTACCTCAACAAGCGGATTACTGGCCTCAAACAGTTGCTCCATGCAACCAGACTGAATTTAACTCAATCTGTACTCTGTTGCATACTGTCTACTCAGGAGATCTCTGCCCAACAGACAGGTCCATGTCCAATGCAGAACTGATGTACATGCGCTATCTGAAGTAAACCCAAGCTAATTGTACCACATGCTCTAGGGATATCATCATCACAACATTAAATAGAACATGTTGGAGGGATACATGACTAACTCACAGACATCCCTTGCTTTGGAACAGGCTCCCAACCGACATTAAGCCGAGACCCTCACTGACACTCTTCCAGAGGAATCTTGATGAGTGTATGTGAAACTGAGCTGTCACACCATGGATCACTTCATCAGCTCTACTACACAGAGGCCTAGGGAACTAACTCCATGGGTGGTGATAGCTGCACACTCTGGCCATACTAATATATGCCTTCAGGCAGATAGCCTATCACCTACCTATGTACCTATATATATATATATATATATATATATATATATATATATATATGTAGGGGGAACACAGTATAATAAGCCAAAGATGGATGGGCAGATATGTGTGTAAGAGGGTGACGATGACAGGGAGCCATCCAGGACTGTCCCACCCAGCACACATCCCAATGGCACAAAAGACATGAGGTGCACATCTCTCCTACTGTACATAACAACAGCCACCAGTATCTGTAAGCATTACAGTGTATGTGGTCCATGTGCCCACTGTACAACATGACTGTACAATGAAGTACACATCTACTATCTGTAGACATGTACCTGTCACATAGTCTACTACATACCTATGGACCTATCTCCACGAAGGCATATAACAGCCTATGCAAGTTGTGCAGCTTTCACCACACCATTGGGTAGGCATATATCAGCCTATGCAAGTTGTGCAGCTTTCACCACACCATTGGGTAGTCTCCCAAGGCCTAGTTCTAATAGTTAGTACCCTAAGCCCCTTTCTAGTGGGGCTGCTGATTTGATGCCTGGCATGAATTGTCTGTTTCCCATCCACTCATCAATGTTCCAATTGAAGAGTGTCAGTGAGGGGTTATGTCTGATGTACATTGGGACTCTGTTCCACAGTAAGGTAAGTGTCTGGGATGGTACTCTATCCCACCAGCATGTTGTATTCATCGTTCTGATGAGGTTCATATCCCTGGAATGTGTAGGGCGACTCAATGTTGTTATGTGTAGATGGAGCATGTTCAACAGTTATGTGTTGGACATGGCTCTGTATGTTAGGCAGAGTGTGCCTCTGAGTAGGTGGTACACAACAAAGAAAAGATTTAGTTTTACCAGTTGTGTTGCATAACACAACTGTTTGAGGCCAGTAATCCTCTTGGTGAGGTACCTATGTGGTCTCTACAGCTGCTGGATATGCTAAGTCGAGTACATCCAAAATGGTGCACCGTACTCAATGATGGGTCTGAAGATGTAACAGTAGAGTGCCAACACTACCTCTTTGGATCCTGATGCAAACCCTTATTCGATTAGGTGGGCCACATAGTATCTCCCAATCACTTTGGCAACATGGTTGTCAAAGGAAAGATGACTATCTATTTGTGTCCCCAGATCCCTCATCACCTTGTCATTTTCAAGGGGGTAACACCCATGTGGTAGTTTGTGGGTATTTTGTTTTCAACAAAGAGGAACACTATGCATTCATCCACAGTGAGCTTGAGGCCATGATTCTGACACTACACATCTGTCTCATAGAGTCCCTTATGGAGAATCTGTCTGTCTTCCAGGGAATCTATTATGACAAACACTTTACAGTTCCCAGAAAACATAGTCAACCACAACTCTCCTGTGTTGGCATGTACATTTGTGAAGTCTATACCAAACAGGAGGGACCCCAGGACTGAACCCTGGGGGACACCAGTCGTTACCGGTGTAGATTCTGACATGTATCCAACAACTCGTAATGTGTGGGATCTATCTGTGAGCCAGTTTGCAATCCATCTTGTGATGTATGGATTCATGGGCAGGTTGTTGAGTTCATCTATGATACCTGACTGGGGAATGGTGTCAAAGGCCTTAGCGAGGCATAGGTAGGCTGTGTGGATCTCATTTCAATCATCCGTAGCCTGGGTAACTGTCAAAGAGATCCTCCCAGTTCAGGAGGTGTGGTCTGCCTTTGACCAAGCCAAACTGTGTGTGCTCAACTGTGTGAAGGTTCCCAATCTCTGTATTGTTGACTTCCATTATGATTGGCTCCATTACCTTGCAGAACACACTTGTCAGGCTCATAGAGCATGAATGCCAAGGGGTTTTTGTGGCCCCACCCTTGTGAAGTGTGAAGAACGTTGCTGTGCAACATTCTATGGGTACATGTCTTGTAGAGAGCATGTAGAGAGAGGTGTAGGTATCCTTGATGAATATGGATACATCCTCACCCTATGTGTTATGATTCAGGTTCTGATGCCGGAAGGTATGGAATGAGTAGTATCCTGGTAGTGCTGGTGTGCTGTCTTGCTGTCTGGAGCCTTGAACTAGGTTACCGATACTGCACAGATATCAATATTCTCCATAATGAGAAGTGCCTCGAGTGTGTGCATCTGGAGGCTGAGACTTCCGGCAATGAGTAGCATTTAGCTCACTTTGTGGTTGTTTGTGTTGGTTACGGGGTTTGGTTTGTCCTGCATGACCGATGTTCCACACCTGATGTCAGCGCCTCATTGGTCCCATCTGACCATAAGCTAATTACCCTACATATCTACATTCTGGGCCCACACCCCCATTAAGGAAACCATGTTAAAAAATTTCCCCAAAGCCAACGTCATGCTTCTTAAGACAGAAGTGCTGAACTGCAGGACACACATGCAGATGGACAATACAGTTATGACTACTGAACCCTTCACAATTGCACTTCATAAGCACTTACATGACTGCATGTATCGTGCTATCCTAAACAGAACCAAGACGCTAACCTTCAAGAAAAGGAAGTCAATCTGGTATTCCCCTGCCATAAACAAACTGCACAACAGAAGGAAATTACTGTTGCAAAACAGGGTAAAATCCAATGAGGGGAGGAGCTCCATGGTCCACATCAGTAAGAAGCTGCAATCCATGATAAAATCCTCCAAAGCTAGTGATGAAAACAAAATTGACACTGATTCTAAAGACAACCACAAAGCATTCTATAGCTATGCCAAGAATCTTAATGGCAACACTCAGATCTGCTCTGAGTTACAGCACAATGACACTAAATATACAGACCCAACTGATATTGCCAACATCCTGGCAGATGGGATCAGTGCTAACTTTACCCTCCCTCACCCATGAAAGAGCACATCTCTATAACGGAGGACTGCAAAGTTGCTGTCATCACGGCTGCACAGGTAAAAAACACTCTCCAAAGCCAGGAACACATCATCCATGGGACCAGATAACATCCCAGGCTGTGGTCAACACAAACTACAGAACGAACAGGCACCACACCTACGTTCCATGCTCAGTCATAGCCTCACCTCAGGCTTTGTGCCTGCTGAATGGCACACAGCGACGGTTATCCTACTACACAAGGGGGGAGCCACCATGGATCCCAGGATCTAGTGGCCCATTAGCCTGATGAGCCTGCTCTGCAAGGCCATGGAATCTATCATCATATAACATAAAAAAAAGGGAATTGGTAATCTCCAAACACTGGACCACAACCATGTTGGGTTTGTAAAAGGCAGATCATGTCTCCTAAACCTGATAGACATCATTGAAGCAGTCACCAGAACCGTACACAAGGGTAGGTGGTTCACACAGCCCATGTAGATCTTGCCACGCCTTTCAACACCATCCCCCACTCTGGAATTATAGATAAACCCACTAAACTAGGTATAAATCACTATGTCACAAGATGGGATGCCAACTGGCTAACTGACAGAACACACACTGTGAAAGTAGCAGACTCCAAGTATGACATTAGACCATAGACAAGTGCAGTACCACAGGGTTCAGTCCCGGGTCCTGTCCTGTCTGGAATCTACTTCCCTGAAGTAAACTTTAACATGGAAGGTCTGTGGCTAATGAAGTTTCCAGATGACTGCAAACTAGGAGCCATAATCAAAACTACTGAAGATGCGGACATCCTACAAAAGGGCCTCAGTGAGACAGATGCCTGGTGTCAAAGCCATGGCCTCAAGCTCACTGCCAAAAAGTGCATTGTCATCCCCTTTGGTAAGAACTCTGTAGCCATGAACTACAATATGGGCAGTAGTATACTTAACACTGAAAGTGTAATAAGAGACCTTGGGTCACAGGTGGACAGTGGACACATCTGTGATAATCACATCCCCGCAGTAGTCCGGAAATCCTTCTACGTGGCACACCTCATCACAAAAGGTGTCTCATGCAGGATAGAAGAGGACATTGTTCCCCCTCTACTTATCACTCACTAGATCCATAATAGAGTACAATGCCCCTTTTGCTATGTACCTCACAAGTCACAAATAGCATTAGTGGCCTGAAATACATGCAATACACAGACCATCTCAAAATGCTCCAGCTGTACTCTCTCGCATATCGCCTATTCAGGGGTGATCTCTGCCTAACATACAAAGCTATGTCAAACACAGAGCTGTTGGACATACTCCACGTAAAACACTCACAATCCCTCAGATCTTCAGCCCCAAAACCCAGAGTGAAATACAAAAGGAAGTGGTGTATCCATTTACTTTATGGATACCCACACCTACAGGTTAGTGGCACAGCATGAGGCCTTGGAGACCATGCAAGTGCAACTAACACTGGGCAAAGCTGCTTATCAGATTGTAGCCTGCTACAGATCACCTACCTTGTCTCAGGAATCTCACCCAGTATTCCTGAGAACAGTGGAAAATATGAAGGTCCTACCAAACACCATTATATGAGGAGAGTGCAACTACCAAAACATTGACTGGGAAAATTACTCGTGTACAGCGTCCTTTGCCCAATGCTTCCCAGAGTTTAAAAACTCAAACGCTCTGGAACAGCTGGTTACCACCCCCGCTAGAGGTGACAACATACTGGACCTGATCATCACCAACATGGGGTACCAGTGTTCCACAACAGAGATAAACCCCTCACTGGTAATATCAGATCATAAAGTAATCACACTGGACATCCACAGCATGCCCCCCCACAGTCAAGAAAATCACTGTGAAAAAAAGTTTCTAAAGCAAACAGCACACTTCTCAAGACTAAATTGGAAAGTTCAAAAGCACCCTTACTATCGGATAATGCTATACAATCTGAAGAATCATTTACAAGTGCATTCTATGAGCATCTACAGGGATACATGGATCGAGACATACCAAATAAAACCATGATGCACTCCTCCAAAAATAGGAAACCAATCTGGTGGTTGTCGCACATAAATAAGCTATACAACAGAAGGAGGGAACAAACACATGATAGAGAAAACTTCACATAAGGAAAGGCATCACTGATCATTATTAGGAAGAAACAATGATCACTCATAAAATAATCCAAGGTCAGTTTCTAAAGACAAATTGCCAAGGAATGTAAGAATAACAGCCACAATGTCTTCGTTAGCTATACCAAACATTTAGGTGGCAACTCTCAAAAATGCTGTCAGCTACTGCAAAATGGAAAAAAGATACACTGAACCAACTTACATTGCCCACATCCTGGTGGACAAGTTCAGTGCAAACTCCCCCCACATCACCCCCAAAAGGGCCTGTGTCCATCACAGAAGAATGCAGAGCACCAGACTTCAGGGACATGCAGGTAAAAAGAGCCCTTTCCAAACCTAAGAACACAGCATCAATGGGACTGGATGGTGTCCCAGGCTGCAACTTACACCAGCCCCAAAAGGAAATACACCCTCACCTACATTCACTGTCCAGATTCAACCTTACCACAGGCTATGTACCCAAAGAATGGCATACAGCAACAGTCATCCAGCTCCACAAAGGGGGTGCCACAACAGAACCAGGAAACCATTGCCCTATAGGCCTACTCAGCCTGGTCTGCAAAGCTATGGAGCAAATTATCATGGAACCCATAAACAGAGACAATGGGGACTTCCAGACACTGGACTCTACCCAACTTGGCTTTGTTAAAGGTAGATCCTGTCTCCTAAACCTAGTTGACTTATTTGAAACAGTTACTAAGAACATAGATGGAGGTGAATGTAGTCCACACAGCCCACCTGGACCTCACTAAGGCCTTTCAACACCATTCCCCACTTTGGCATCATGGACAAGCTTACCAGCTTGAACCTTAACAGCTATGTCACAGGATGGGTGTCCAACTGGCTCACAGATCAAACACACATGTTCAGAGTTGCGGGTGCCATGTCCAACTCAGTCACAAATGGCATCCCACAGGTATTGGTCCTGGGACCCCACCTGTTCAGTAGCTACTGCTCAGAGGTACAGACAAGCACGGGAGGAGTATGGCTGAACAAGTTTGCAGATGACTGATAACTGTGGTCCATAATCGACTCCATGGCTGACACAGACATCCTACAGAAGGGTTTTACAGAGACAGATACCTGGTGTCAAAACAATGCCCTCAAGCAGAATGCCAAAGAATGCATAGTCATCCCCTTTGGATAAAACAAAGTGCACACAAATTACCACATAGGTGGGAATCCAGTATGTATGGAGAATGTAATTATGGCCCTGGGGACCCAGGTAGACAGTAAACTCTCCTTTGATGATCACATTGCCAAAGTGTCTACAAATTCCTTCTATGTAGCCCACCTAATGTAACCCACTTTGTCTAGTCTGATGATGCCACCATCCTACAAATATACCTGTGGAAGGAAGAACTCCCAGTAATGTGTATAGTGTGTCGTGTAAATGCATACTGCTCTAGTATCATTAAGTAGTTAGGTAGGGGCTTGAATCCTGCATTTGACAACTGTATAAGAGTGTGTGTGTATCTCCTTGTAGAGTAGCAACCTTTTTGGAGACAACTACAACACCTTAAAAGTGGTATACTTATCTTTGTCAAGTCTGATGATGTCACCATCCTACAAATATACCTGTGGAAAGGAGAGCTCCCAGTAATGTGTATAGCGCGTTGTGTAAATGTATACTGCTCTAGTATCATGAGGTAGTTAGGTAGGGGTTTGAATCTTGCACTTGGCAACTGTATGACTGTGTGTGTGTGTGTATCCCCTTGTAGAGGAGTGACCTTTTTGGAGACAACTACAACACCTTAAAAGTGGTATACTCATCTTTGTCAAGTCTGATGATGTCACCATTCTACAAATATACCTGTGGAAAAAAGAACCCCCAGTAATGTGTATAGTGTGTCATGTAAATGCATACTGCTCTAGTATCATGAGGTAGTTAAGTAGGGGTTTGAATCTTGAACTTGACAACTGTGTGTGTATCTCCTTCTAGAGGAGCAACCTTTTTGGAGACAACTACAACACCTTAAAAGTGGTATACTCATCTTTGTCAAGTCTGATGATGTCACCATCCTACAAATATACCTGTGGAAAGAAGAGCCCCCATTAATGTGTATAGCGCATCGTGTAAATGCATATTGCTCTAGTAGCATGAGGTAGTTAGGTAGGGGTTTGAATCCTGCACTTGACAACTGTATGACACTGTGTGTGTATCTCCTTGTAGAGGAGCAACTTTTTTGGAGACAACTACAACACCTTAAAAGTGGTATACTTATCTTTGTCAAGTCTGATGATGTCACCATCCTACAAATATACCTGTGGAAAGAAGAACTCCCAGTAATGTGTATAGTGCATCGTGTAAATGTGTACAGTTCTAATGGCATAAAGTAGTTAGGTAGGGGTGTGAATCCTGCACTTGGTGAGTGTGCGTGTGCTCTATGTGTATGATACAGTTGGTTACTGTGTTGTGGGTTTTGCTTTTACTACTGTATGACATATCATAATGACAACAGTATGTGCATTGCACATCAGGTAGCTGTGTGGCAAATACATATACGTACATGTGACCTCAATTATTTCAGAGGTGGGAACCCTGCTTTCTCCATGAACACATCTGTTATCTTTGCCAGAGTGTGCTGCCGCTTTCCAGACCTTAGGTCCCATCTGTATGCTTGTGACCATCCCAGCCACTGCAGTGATCCCTGGCCTAGGTAATCCGTGTCACACACACTCATTACGGTTTCTATTGAATAGTGTGAGAGAAGGTTTATGTCTGAGGTATATTTCAGACCAGTTAAAATGCAGCAAAGTCTGTCAATGATGGCTATTCATTATAGGTGTACAACAGCCTTTGTGGATATGCATGCAGTCCCCTTATTGCTTATGTGATTCACTGAGGGATTTCAAAATACCTTTGGAAATGATTACCAAAGGAGAGATGATGTAACACTTGGCTGTATGTACACATCGGTACCTGTCAACATGTTGTGGGCTACTACCTATGTGGTACTGTGGGCATACTATGTTTGTAAAGGTGGATGACCATGCTTTAGTTGGCTTATTGTTTTACAGCATGGGTTTGACAGCAGGTATCTGTCCATATGATACCCTTGTGGAGGATGTGTGTGTTATCTGGAGAATGCATTATAGGCCACAGTATGCATTTCCAGATGTCGACAGACATATCCCTACTGTGTTTGCTTGTACCTAAGTGAGCTATGTGGCAATCAGGAGTGGTCCCAGGAATGGGTGCAGGTGAACACCACTGGTTACTGGCATAGTATAGTTCCTGAAGGGTACAAATGTTACTGTGTGTCCTACATTTGTGTGTCAGTTGTCAAGACATCATCTAATGATTGTTTATGGTCAGGCTGTAGAGGTTCTGTATACTACCAGAATGCAAACCAATGACAGATAGTAACAGTATCACCCACAGCACAGTGTCAAACCATGTCGTACACACATGTGTATCCAAGTTCCAAAATGTGTGTAGTACAATGCATACTGGCCACCAATAGAAAGTATGGAGTGTTAACACTCTGTAATACAGGGCATGTCACCCTGCCCATGTGTCCACTATGCACGTACATGCAGACAGTGCACCTCCACCATGTTCACAAATGTGCACCTGTAAACCTGTGCTGCACACATCCCACACATACTGTCCACTCTCTAACACATGCTGCCAATACTACACACATCAGCCAAGTGGCACATGGCCGGACAATAGACTATTGGGATTAACACTAGTGTAAACAATACTACATTGACAATCATAGCTTTAATGCATCATGCCTGCTCAGCTACACCATCAAGGATAACATTACACTTTACTGCTGACAACATGCTAACATTGCTATACTGCCATAAAGTCACCCTGTGCATCAGCACCATGTTAGCCTGTTTCTGCATCAATGTTACAGATGACAGGAGGTGGCACAGGTTCATCATAGGCACAGGGTGTGTTGTTAGTTTGCCAGAGGCTTACATTGAGTCATGCAATCGACATGTATGTGTGTGTGTGTGAGTGTGTGTGAGGGCCAAAAGTACTGGTATGGGCCAATGTTGATGTAAGGTGTGCTGGTATGTGTTAGCCTTAGGTGTCTGGTTTCTGTGTGTGTGTGTGTCTGCATGCACACAGTTCCACCATGTGGCTGCCATATACGGGGATTTGTGAGACAGCCACAGACTGTACCTGTCAGGCTTTACAGATCACCGTCTCCGGCCACGGATACGGTACCTGTGCCTGGCAGGGGTGATACTGACAGTATCAGGTACTGAGCCAGACTGAGTACTATCCTCAGAGGTAGACATATGTACACTGGACCCAGGTCCCTGCTGGGACTGTCCCGAGCCATGTGCACGTGGTCTCCTAGGACGGTCTATGGACAGCCCACCCCCAACATTGCTGGGGCTGGTACTGGCAATACGAGAGCGACTGTGACTTGAGGGATGTCCATGGTGACTGCCAGCTGCTGATGTTGCTGGCATACATCCACATTGATGTCTCACCCATCCCACACTGTCCTGACACATGGACATGACATTGCGGAGGACATCTAATGTCTCACCCCAACGTCTATCCACGACCTCAGTGTAATTACGGATGGCACCTGCTAGGTCACGGATACTGTAATTTAAAGCGGTATGTGCCCTCTGTGCCCTTAGTCCCTGTCTGGTGTACCGTTCCATACGTGCCTGTGCCTCCATGACAACCTGAAACATGCATGAGGTTGTAAGACCTGTGGCACTTCTGCCAGGGGCATGATGACCAGCAGTGCTCCGACGAGAACCCCTGGACATCTGCCTATGTGGTACCATTCCAGTCCTCTGGGTATGGCTGCTGTGTCCGGATGCATGTGCCATAGGTACCACACTGTCCTGGCCATTGCCGACTGTAAACTGTCCCTCAACTAAGGGTATTGGTGATGAGGGATGTATTGGCAGTATGACTGTGTGCATGGATGGGGTGGACAGCGGTGTACTGTCGATTGGTGGCCAAACGACAGACCCTGGCAAACATGCCTGTGCCTCAACACACCTATCATCATTATCACTATTTGAGTCAGTGACATCAGGTTCCCTGCTGCAGTGAACCAGCCCAACCTCAGCACCTGTGAGAGGAAGACAGGAAACACACTTTACGACCTGTACATGATGTCAGAACACATGAACAAATGCACACATGCACACATGAACACATGCACACGTGCACACATGCACACAAATACACTCCTCACTAAAGCAGAGACACACACACACACACACACACTCACCAGCAGCAATCCAGAACATACCCAATAGCGGTTGATGTTGGGGTACAGTATCACAAGACAAACAGTCATATCACACGTGTCAGCATGCAGGACGTGTGTTGCTCAACAGCATGTAGTGCGAGTATATACAGTTCTTGTTAATAACAGTATACATGGCTTTGATACATGTGTGTTGTTGTTCAGTGATTGTCCTCACCCTGGAATGCAATGTGTACATGGACACAACATTGCTGTGCAAGTATTACAAGCTCTTCAATGTGCTGTGCACCATCACTCACAGGTATACATACCATGGCTGGATGTTTATCTGTGTGTCAGGTAGATATCCGTTACTGATTAGAGCATCTGTGTCTTTAGCAGATAATTGTGGACACCGGTTTAGCTCATGCATGATATGTATACACACAGGATGAGTGGTGTGTGTATACCTGATGGAATACCATTGCCAACATAGCCATTGTGCAGTAGTTATGGTGAGTGTAGAACATATTGTGGACATGCCAGTGCCAGCCATGACATGGCATGCTACAACACAACTGCAACATTAAACATTACACATACCCAATGTGTGCCATGTGACCTATACACTCAATAGCATTACAAGACATATATGTGTCACTTTGTGCAAATGGTGATTGCTATGCATATTGTGTATAGGTGCATATGTTTGCACACACACAACATTGAGGTGTATATCAATGAATGCTATGTGTAGTACTGTGGTTACTGTAACTGGATGGCGTGTTGTACCATGAGCCATCATCATGCAGCATCATGTGGTCACTCAAGGCTACTTATGTGTGCCAGACCGGCACCTATCATGCTGTACCTGAACCGCAGTACCATGGTTACATTCACCATTTCACAGCCAGTTGTTACATGGGTTTGTAAGGTGCCCAATAGGGAGCATTGCCTAATATGAATGTGTTGTGTGTTCATCAATGAATGCTATGTGTAGTACTGTGGTTACTGTAACTGGATGGCGTGTTGTACCATGAGCCATCATCATGCAGCATCATGTGGTCACTCAAGGCTACTTTTCTGTGCCAGACCGGCACCTATCATGCTGTACCTGAACCGCAGTACCATGGCTACATTCACCATTTCACAGCCAGTTGTTACATGGGTTTGTAAGGTGCCCAATAGGGAGCATTGCCTAATATGAATGTGTTGTGTGTTGGAGAGTGTCGCACTGCCCCATGATAGGCCTCTACCCCGTAGGTATATTATGTGTGCTGTGTGGATGACATTTGGGATACTGGAGTGTGACCTTACAGCGTGTGTCTGAATACGCCATGTGTAGCATATTAACATGTACTGCGTATGATGGAGTTGTGTATGTCGTGTGCATGAGTATCGACTGCCTATCCAATGTCCACTATAGTGTAGCTACAATTGTTTGGGATGCTCTGCGTATTGCATGTGTTTGAGGCAGCCACTCACGTTACCGAGATGTCCATAGTCTCACAGCAAACAAGCACAGCATGCATTATGCATAGGTGTGTTACATGTGTACATGGCCTACACCTCACCTATGACATGCACATTTTGTTAGCAATATTAAATGTAGAACAAACTCACCAGCATGGGTCTGCTGCCTTGCTGTCCCACCAGAGGGGCCTACAAGGATATGAAACAGTTTGTCAGTGGCAACAACTGTGGCATTGCTACTGTGGGTTTGCAATCTTACAGTAGCACAATGGTTGACAGTCACAAGCCTACACATCATGTTCCAAATTATCAGTATTGAACAACACCAGGCTACACATCTTCTAACTACACAGTACACATCTCACATATGCATGATCTAATGATAGAGATAACAGAAGTCTACAGATATGCCATCTTACCTGCACGCTTCATGTGAACTTGCTGGGGGGCTCCGGCCTCCATGATGATGCATGTGTGCTGTTGTTGTTGTTGGCCGGGAGCCCTCAGGCTCAGGAGCAGCTCCTCCACACTGGTGAGGGGGGATGGGTGGAAACCCCACCACCTGTGGCAAGCTGTTGCCTACGGACATCAGGCGCACGCTGCCATGTCTAAGTAAATCACTGCAGTAATGTTGTACCTGCTCATAAGTCCGGTTATGCATGCCTATGTCATTTATCCTATGGACAACATCTTGCCACAGCGCATTTCGCTCATGCTGGTCCTACCTGGTTCTTGAAAATAGCAGGGTGTACTGTTGGATGAGACAGTTGGTTAAAATATCATCCTCTGCACGGCTATAGGCTAGATTGCGATGGTGGGCCATGACCCTGGAAGGCAATAAAACAATATGTGTGAGCAAGTCATGTGGCACACTTAACATTCTACAGTACAGATATCACTGAACTGCCATAAATAGCAAACTATTGTTTGTCAGAGGATACACACTTTCAATACCACATATCAGTGCTCAACCCACAACTGCCTGACAGTGCTTGACACACTCTATATATTAAAACATTTTCTACAAAGCAACAAAGAGAAACCACTATGTAAGACTATGCAACAGTACATGGCACACTGTATGCAACACAATGCACCACCTAGCCACAGTAGGTATATATCAAGCTAATGCATAACGAAATATGTAATCCATTGCAATGATTGTAAAGTCCAGTTACAGTATTACCAGTATACCACACTAGTTGTTGATGGAAAACCCCTGCCTTCAATATGTGCACATTTGTGAATATATGTGGCATACTGCTGTACTAGACTCTACATGTTGCTAGATACGCACTTATATCCTGTAACACACATATGACCGAGGACATGGTACAGGCATACCCACACATACATCAGACATACATGCAGGACACAGAGGTATGGCAACCCAGATGAGCTTTATGTGTGTACCATACAGTACTGTGTGTCAGTACTTACAAACCCTTATGCCTGAGGTATGTAATCTGCGAGGACTACAGGGAGCACACAAAACAGTGTTTCCAAGCAATATGGACATACACCATACTGTGCTGTTTAGGCATACAGCTTCAGGTTGTACTAAAGTTCATACAGGGAATTGATTCACCAGCAGTACCAATCAATGAGCATACATGTACTGCTTTATCCTCCAGTGGCACACCCCGGTTAACACAGAGGGACTACATCAGACTGTATGCCATACTGCTTTTTCTGGCTAGCAGTAGCATACACATCTTTTGCTGGGATCAGAGCTAGGACACATAATACCATGACTGAAACAGTTTCCCACAAAGCTAACCCATATATACAGAACTGTGACACATTCACTAACACATTCACTATCACACTCAGTCAACCTCACATAGCAATTATTGCAACAAGTACATGTGGGTGTGTATTGGTTCATAGGTAGGTAATAGGCTATTGGCCCTAGGGCCTATAGAAGCCTAGCCAGGTGGTACCCTGGTTTTTGACACCCAAATAATTTAGTTTCATGTGTCCCTGTCAAGCAGAGCCACAAAGGTGATTCCCGGGATGTATTTCCTATCTCCCATCCAATCATCAAGACTATTCATGACGAGTGCTACTGAGGAACTTTGTTTGCTATTGATATGTAGTTTGTTCCAGAGTATGGGATGTCTCTGAGATAGGAATCTATCCCTCCAGCATGTTCTGTTTATTGAGGTGACAAGGTTTAGGTCCCTAGAGCGTGTAGCTCATAGGGATTGTGATCTGTTTACGTGGAGCATGTCCAACAGCTCTGGGTTTGACATAGCTTTGTATGTTAGGCAGAGGTCACCTCTGGGTTGCCGGTATGCGACACAGTCTAGCTGTGGTTTTGTGAGACGGTCTGCATAGGGCATCTGTTCGAGGACAGTATTACTCTTTGTGAGGTATGTCTGTGGCCTTTCCAGTTGCTGTAGATGTCTTGTGAGGTACATACCAGAAGGGGCATTGTACTCTATAATGGGTTTTGTGAGTGATGAATAGAGGGGAACACTGACCTCTTTTTCCCTGGATGACACAGCTTTTGTGATGAGGTGTGCCATGTAGTCAGATTACATGACTAGTGTGGCACTGTGATTATCAAGGGGGAGACTACTGTCCACCTGTGTCCCATGGTCTCTTATCACACTTTTGGTGTTAAGTCGACTTCCACCTATGTGGTAGTTCATGGGTACAGAGGTTTTAGTGAAAGGGATGCCAATGAATTTCAGACATTGAGCTTGAGGCCATGGCTTTGTCACCAGTCATCTGTCACAGTAAATATGAACACACACACACACACACACACACACATATATATATATATATATATATATATATATATATATATATACACACACACACATACATATAGGCACATGTACAGTCCACCTTTCATGGTTGGAATATCAATTATGTGAAGTATGTGAGGTATACAGTTATGTAATGATATTGCACAGTCTTGTGTGAAAATGCATTGAAGGTGTTCTCAGCCCATGTGGCTTTAGCAGGCCTCACTGGCTGCAACACTGCAAACCTAACAAATCACACCCACAGCGTTTAACCACCACATGTCATATACCAGCACTGTATGCTGTCTTGTTTGCCACACACACTACTACCTACATACAAATAAGCACATAACAACCTTCACCGTCATATATATGACCTCCCTTCAGAAACAGTTGCAGTATGTCCTTTGCTCTATGCACATGTACAGATGCTAATATATCTGACACAGATATATCTCTCCATATGTGTGTGCCATACACACACAAGGTGCACACTGTTGTAAGTCCCTCGACCTCACGGCTGACCTGTTGGGCCTTGCTGCAACATGAACAGGTGTCTCGTGTGAGCACACAGTAATATTAGAGGGTGTATACATAGCTGCAAATGCTAGATTAGCATACTAGCCTGGTACAGCAGTTGCCAATGCTAAGCTACACGTTGATATGACGATCATGCATGTGTTACTCTGTCACATCCATGGTTATATAGCTGTATGCGCTACTCCCCCAAACAGTCGTTGTCCACACTACTGTACAGAACACAGATAACATGGTTCAGATGTTTGATATTTAATGCTGAGCTACATATATCACAGTTATGTCCCACTGCACACAGCTACACACTGATTTGTCCATGGCAGTAGTTATGCAGGGCATCTGTGCATGGATACATACTGCTGCCACATATTGATGTTTCAAAGTATGTAGAGTAGTCTTCAAATACATCTACTACATGCCAGTAAATACATATCTGTTACATACCTTTCCTTTGTATGAGTTCATAGTTTTCAGTTTGCTGTATCTTTGGCTTTATTTAATTATTTTCTTTTTTTATGTATTTTTTTTTTTTTTTATTGGTTTATTTTTTTTTTCCCACTGGTGTGGGTGGGGGTGTGTGTCTCTCTCTCTCTGTCTCTGTCTCTGTGTGTGTGTGTCTCTCGCTCTCTCAGCATCTGCAATGGGATGATTGCATGTGTGGCCAGCATGTACAGCCTGCTTATATAGGTATCTGCACATGTGCATGTGATGGCCTCTGCACCAATTGGTGGCCACTATTTGGTAATTGCATGCAGCCTGCTGTGTGGTAATTGCAGTACTCACTGTCATAGCAACCCAATGCTATAAATTGCTATGTCAGGTAGGCGTAGCCCTTTTAGCTTTCCAAAGTCGGGCCCATGCTTGTTTGCTGTGGACACCACTGTGTAAGTCAGAAGGTTGTTATAGTTCTTATATCTGAAGCTAGGGGTGTAGCCAGTGATTTAAATGTTGTAATCAGACCTGAATGTTGCCAGTTCCACTACACAGTTGCCAGTGTAGAATTGTACTCACCCCTACAAATGCTAACACAAGATACATGGGGGTATGTAGTTTCTTTTCTACTTATACAATTAACTGCCATACAAAAGTAGTTATTGAGATATATTCATTTGGCACATGAACTGTTTGTGAACTGCTATACTGTGAATATTAATTTACTCACTTTTGAACAGTTTGTGCTTTTTAGTGTTGACATTAGCACAGGCTGCTCAAGAAAGCTGGACAAATGTCAGTACTGAGTATGCCTACCTACATCCTTGGTAGACCCTGAACACACAGGTTTATTGTACATTTGGTTAGGGGTGCAGAAGGACAGAGAGCATTATGTATTAATGTGTGAACTTTATCTTGCTGGACTTAAAGGGTTGCTGTGTACCTGTTAGTTTACCATGGCAAGTAGTCTGTCTGCGTAGCTCCCAACTGTGGACCTATCCAGATGGTAGCCAGAGGTTAGCCTGTTATGCTTTGTGCACCACACCAGTCTTTTCGGCACTGGAACAATGGCATTGTCACAGTTGGTTGCTACCAGTACATGGCTACATCCCTTGGTATTTCAGTGTTGTACTCCTACATAAGGGTATGCTTCTGGAACGCCTTCCAAAGCTATTTGCACATTGTGTAACAGCAGAATAGCTGACATGCCTGTGTGTTTCTGCCTCTGCCAGGCCTCTCAAACACTCAGGTACATATTTGAACAGACTCAGGGAAAAGTAGGTAGAAGTGAGGTACACCTTTACAATATTAGGGACATTAGGTTGAGACTTTGAGAGAACCAGAGCGTATGGATTAATACACATTTCCTGAAGTACAAGCGGTGTCTAACTCTTACTTATTGTCATTATTCATTGTGTAATTCGCCACCTTTCTGCATAACATCAGTAGCTTTCAGAGAGATTCAGAGGGACACAGCTAAAACCTGTCTTGAAATCAGGGACATGCCTGTAAATTAGTCACAGTTGGGAAGTATGGCCTCTGCCCTAATCAGATATGCTAGTGTTTGTCCTGCTGTGATACTGTGTGGGGGTTGTAAAGTGCTGCTGTAACATTATTTCCTGCTAGAATGGCTGGTTCTCTTTTCACAGTCATGTAATACAATTCCACAAGAACTGCTGGTAAAGATCCACAGAACAGGATTTGTGTTATGGCATTCCTATTTGTCCTTTACATTCACTCATTCTGATGCATGATATATTGATTTCAGCACCAATTTGTTGTATGTTTACCATGGCCGGTGGTACTTTATGCAGTCTAGTGTGTACAAGGTCCGGGGTTCGAGACTGACAGTGGTATTTTATTTTTCTGCTGAGCAGAACAAGGGCCCTGACATACAGAGTGACTAAGGCACTTTTAAGCAGGTTTTCGCAATGCTTAGCTAAGCGTACACAAGCGCACACTCGAGCAAACCCGCTAACTACTGCTTAAAAGTGCTTATGCCTGCTAACCCCCACACTCATTTCTTTGAAAGAAAAGAAAATGGGGAGATAGGAAAGTGGTGAAAACGGGGTACAAAGAAGGAAAGACAGTAGGGAAAACAGCTCGGGATGTGCAGGATGGGTGTAGGGAAGGCCCATAGCTGCCCATTTCTTTAACAGCAACAGCTATGCATATGCAATCATTTTGGAGTGAAATATGAAACCTTCAACCCCTGTGAGAGGGGTGAGGACAACAAAGTGTGTTGTACTGCCAATTAAATATCAGTTTGTGTCCAGCTGACATGTGTGCAAAATGGGCAGCTATGTATGGGGCATAATTTTTTTTTGGGAGCAGAATGCCCTTTTTTTTTCAGGTGAGAGTGGAATGTGGGGTAGGGGAAGTAGGTATATTTGGGGAGGTAGGTTGGGGAGGTACATAGACAAGACAAAGAAGATGCATACAGGGGCGGAATATGACACGTGGTGGGCGAACACCATTGACTGGGAAGGATGTTTGGAAATCGCAAGCCCATGAGCCCACAGATGGCAACAGTGGAACTGAGATCCCCACCCATGGGCAGTCACCACTGCACCTTCACAGCCCAGAGGGTGGCTGTGCTGGGGGGCTGCGTAGGAGGGGCAGGCTCACCCATGAGTCACGCCACCCATGCCTCAAGCTGGCGTAGAGGATCAGTGACAGAATGCTCAATCTCCCTACGCACCACAGCCCGGACCATTTGGAGGGTGATTGGTGGCCCTCCTCTGCCCACGCTTGCACGGGGGGACAAGCCCCATCCCCTACAGAGCTTCCACCCAAAGGTGGCACAGGGCCAGTGGAGGAGGAGGTCCCAGGCTGGGCACCGGACCTGCTGGTGCCAGGTGCCATCGCCAGTTGAGGTGGGACAGGTGGGTCCGCTGGGACCGGCCTTCCCATACGTTCTATGTTTAGGAGGATTTAATGAAAATATGGGTTAGTAACAGTCAACAGCATTCCCAGTTAGTTATAACAGCATGCAGAAGTGTTCCCATTAACCCAACACACCAGAGTTCCAACAGTTGAACAGCAAGCATGACACATGCATATATGGGACAACAAGTGGACATTGCAACAGCATGCAGGTTTAATTGATGGCAACAGGCCACAAATATTGTGGTATTTGAACAGGGCACATACATCGAAATAAATGCAGATATTTATAAACTAATAGGACATATGTCCCAACAAATGTTTTGAGATTACACATACCCATTGAGGTGTGGAGTTGCATTTTTTATGCACATACAGTAGGGTGGAAAATGATAGCTCCATTAACAACTTATATGTCCTTCTAGTTTACACTACATTCCTATTAACTGCAGTTATATGTCCCTACATGTATTATTATACTACCCAATTGTCCTTAGATCGTGAAATGGATCTTGCTAGATCTTTATATACATGGGCTGTATCTAACATACAAACTGTCCGGGATGCAGATGTTACTGCTACATATTTTGTGAGTTGCTCAGACACACTACTGCTGAGATGGTACACTGACAGCTCTACTTTCATATACTTATCTAGATATGTATAGGTGAAATTATCAGTTATATCTTAACAGCTCCCTACATTTGTGCCAGCACAATGACATTTCTGGGGAACACAATACCAAGCTACTCATGTGCCAGATTAACCTGTACATGCTGGGCATGAACCAACAGTTGTGGACTGTGAATATGCTTAAAAGCTACTGGCACTCCCTTCATCCACTTTATATGGGCCTACCCAACTGTTTGTTAACAGCACTTAATACAACTACCCAACTGTGTGTTAACAGCACTTAATACAACAGTACTATTTCTATAATGCAAGAGTACAACAACATATCAAAGAAAATGACACAGACACACTCCAGGAATTATACCTTTATTAAAGACTTAAAACACTTTTCTAGAGGCTCTCTCATTTATTTTATAAGACAGTACATGCAGAATAATTATTAGAGAATTATTATACCTTTATTTATTGTATTTAAACACATTTTTCAGGCTCCCTCATTTATTTTACATAACGGTACACGCAGAATACTTACTAACCTACCTGGTGGCACAGCTTTAGCAGCCTATCTGCATAGGCTTGCTGATTCTCAGCACGGACACCTGCAGCTGTGATTTAATTGAAGTGATATTGAGACATACCTATCCATAGTATACGCTAGAATAGCAATTCTTACATACTTAATTCCATGGCTTCTTACTCAGTAGTGGGGCATTGGGCATCCCATGGGCCTCCTGGATCCACTGGTCCAGTTGATTTGCCTTGAGTCTTCACTGGTCTGTATGGTGGTGTCTGACCTGCTCACCAGTCCGAGGGATTCCTGTGGCACTGGTAAGTTCATGAGCTAGACTGTCCCAGGCTTCCGCTTTGTATTGGCTGCCCTGGTACTGGCCCCGCAGGAGTCTATCCTCATGATGGTGGACGAGGAGCCAAACCATTACTTTAGACTCCTCAATGCCCCAACGTTGTGCTCGAAAATGAGAGCCCTCTCCAGCACCGGCCATTGCTGCCTGCAGATGGGAGCTACAACCAGTTATGGCAAGTATTCCCGCCTATGGAGCTTAAATATGCATCATTTCCCACACTTATTTGTGATTGGCCAGTTTTGAAAAAACGCAGCTGAGGGTACACCTGCTTAGCAATGGGTAAACGTCCATTGATATGTATGTGTGTGTTGAAAGTGCATACTTAAGAAAGCTGTTATGACTTAGTGGTTCAGTCCCGTGATTATGGTGCACAGTATCCTGGGTTTGAAGCCTGTCATTGCTTTTTATTTCACTACTGGCCAGACCTGCAAGGAGGTGTGGCTATGTTTTACTGACTTTGCTCTACGTTGCCCAATGTTGCTCGACGTTGCTCTACATTGCCTGATGTTGCTCTACATTGCACTGGTTGGCGCGGTGCGCAGCTCCGCACAAAGCTATTGCGCTAGTTAAAGCAGTGCTAAGCTATGGGCAATTATACTGTAATGTGCTTAATACTGGTAAACTTTGCATAGCAGTGCTTCACATTGGTTAAGATACATTACTTATGCATTCATCAGTATGCAGAACCATTTCACTTTCTTTTATATATTTAAAATTCGTTCACCACTACATAGGCCATTTCAATGCTTTATACTATAATTTCAATAATAATTGCTCTACGTTGCTCTACATTGCCTGACGTTGCCCGATGTTGCCCGACGTTGCTCTCCGTTGAGCTGGTTGGCACGGTGTGCAGCTCCGCGCAAAGCTATTGCACTAGTTAAAGCAGTGCTAAGCTATGAGCAATTGTACTGACATGTGCTTAATACTGGTAAACTTTGCTTAGCAGTGCTTCACATTGCTTAAGATACATTACTTATGCATTCAGCAGTATGCAGAACCATTTCACTTTCTTATATATATTTAAAATTTGTTCACTACTACATAGGCCATTTCAATGCTTTTTACTATAATTTCAATGGTAAATCTCAGGGATTCTTTTCATATACAGATTTCCCAACAGTAAATAAAAAGGGGAGTGGTGGGACTCGAACCGGGAATGCCTCTTCTTTGTGCGAAGGTTCTACCACTACGCTATTGCTATTTTGCTTAATTTGCATATAGGTTTCTTATTATCCTCTTCGATGTCTTGACTGCTAGCTGTAGCTAAGCAATGGGCAAACCCGCGCAAATAGGGGCAGCTATATCGGGAATTAAAAAAAAAATTAAAAGTTTTACATTTTATAATTGTACTGGGGTTTAGAATGTGGGGGAGTGTAGTGTTGGCTATGTACACATTTGAGCGGACTCACTCATGTAGGTTGACATTTCCTGATTGGGAGACTTGCAGGGGTATGGATTTTTGGACTGCTCGGCAGTCCAACACACCCCCTGCACTCGTGCATGTTCCGTGTTAGCCTTAGAGTTATGGCAGAGCGCACTCATTAATATGCATGGTGCGCTGCCATCTTACTCTTACACTGGCGTTTCCGTGTAAGACTACTCTACTCTTACACGGAGGATTCGTGAATCCTGGGGCTTGTCTTTTCTCCTAAAATATTCCAAGAAAACAAACCCAACTTCTCCCTATTATCTTCCAAAAACACCACAATTGAAGCTGTTTCATACTCTAAGCTGTTAGCAGCAATAATGAATAAAAAAATGAAATATAACTTCCATAAAAAAAAGAAATAGTAAAAAATAAACAAATAAATAAATAACCCATCAAAATCTGAAGAAGCAAAGTTACATATAGGTTCATAGGTAAGTACTAGGCTATCTGTCCAAGGGCATTCATAAGCCTAGCCAGAATGTGTTGGCTTTCACCACCCCGTTAGATTAGTTCCCTGTGCCTCTGTCCAGCAGAGCCATTAGTTCCTTGCGCCACTGTCCAGCAGAGCCACTGCGGTGATCCCCGGGGTAAATTTTCTGTTTCCCATCCACCTGTCAAAGCTTCTCTTGAAGAATGTTAGTGAGGGACTCTGCCTGATGTATATTGGAATCCTTTTCTAAAGCATGGGGAGTCTCTGGGATAGGAATCTATCCCTCCAGCATGTCCTATTTATTGTTGTGGTGAAGTTTATATCTCTAGAGCGTGTGGCTGTCCAGGATTTTTTTTTTTTTTTTTTAGGTGGAGCATGTCCATCAATTCTGGGTTGGCCATGGCCTTGTATGTCAGGCAGAGATCACCTCTGAGTAAGCTGTGTGCAATGGAGTACAGCTGGAGTTTCTTGAGTTGGGCTGCATAGGGCATCTGTTTGAGGCCAGTAATCCTCTCGGTGAGGTACTTTTGTGGTCTTTCCAGCTGTTGCAGGTGTCTTGTAAGGTACATCCCAAATGGGGCATTGTATTCTATGATGGGTCTAATGAGTGATGAGTAGAGAGGCACAATAACCTTGTTTGTTCTAGGTGCGAACCCTTTTGTGATTAGGTAGGCCACATAGAAGGATTTTCTATCCACCTTGGCAATATGATTATCAAAGGAGAGATTACTATCTACTTGGGTCCCCAGATCCCTTATTACATTTTCTGTATTTAGGGGACTACCACCTATGTGGTCGTTCACGGGTACTTTGTTTTTTCCAAAGGGGATGACTATGCATTTTTTGGCATTAGTTTGAGGCCATGGTTTTGACACCAGGTATCCGTCTCAGTGAAACCCATCTGGATGGTGTCTGTATCAGCCGGGGAATCAATTATGGCCCCTAGTTTGCAGTCTGCAAACTTGGTCAGCCATAGTCCTCCTATGCTTGCCTGTACCTCTAAGAAGTATATACCGAACAGGAGGGGTCCTAGGACTGAGCCCTGGGGGACGCCACTTGTAACCGGTTTAGAGGCAAATGTATAGCCTGCAACTCTCACCATGTGGGTTCTTTCCATGAGCCAGTTGGCAACCCATCTCATGACATAGGGGTTTATGTTCAAGCTGGTGAGCTTGTTTATAATACTAGAATGGGGAATGGTGTCAAAAGCCTTTTCAAGGTCTAGGTAGGCTGTGTGGACCTCCTTTCCCTCATCTAATGCCTTGATGACCATCTCAAAGAAGTCCACCAGGTTTAGTAGGCATGATCTGCCCTTAACAAAGCCAAACTGGGTATGGTCCAAGGTTTGGAGGTTCCCAATGTCTCTGTTAATGAGTTCCATGATGATGCGTTCCATAGCCTTGCAGACCAGGCTAGTCAGGCTTATAGAGTGATAGTTCCCAGGGTCCGTTGTGGCTCCACCTTTATGGAGTGGGATAACTGTTGCTGAGCACCACTCTGTGGGTGCATAGCCTGTAGAGAGGCTGAGTTTGAACAGTGTGTTTAGGTGAGGAGTTAGTTCATTTTGGAGGTCTTGTAAGACACAGCCTGGGACACCGTCCGGTCCCATTGAAGCTGTGTTTTTGGCTTTGGATAGGGCTGTTTTAACATGTGTGTTGGTGATTGACAGCGCCCTACATTCTTCTGGTATGGTTATGGGCCCTTTAGGGGGTGAGAGGGGGGTGAAGTTTGCACTAAACCTGTCTGCCAGAATGTTGGCAATATCAGTCGGTTCAGTGTATTTTGTGCCATTCTGCACTAACTCTGAGCAGATCTGAGAGTTTCCACTTAGGTTCTTGACATAGCTAAAGAACACTTTGTGGTTATCTTTGGAGTCATTAGCAATTTTTCTTTCAAAACTAGCCTTGGATGATTTAATGAAGGATCATAGTTTCTTGCTGATACTGATCAGGGACGTCTTTCCTTCTTGGGATTTTACTCTTTTCTGTACTAGTTTCCTCCTTCTGTTGTATAGCTTGTTTTTGGCAGGGGTCCACCAGACTGGTTTCCTTTTCTTGGAGGAGCGAGTCTTGGTTTTACTTGGGATAGCACGATCTATGGATTCCTGCAGATGCTCATAGAGTGCCTTTGTAAAGGTTTCAGCAGCTTGGACAATATTGTCCTTTAGCATAGGGGCTGTGAACCTTTCCACCTCGGTCTTATGTAAAGTGAAGTTTGCTTTTGAAAAGTTTTTCATGGTGGTTTCCTTGATTGGGGGTGGGGGCGGACTGTGGATATCCAGAGTGATTAGTCTATGGTCTGATCTAACCAGCGAGGGGTTGACCTCTGGTGTGGAACACCGGTCACCCATGTTGGTGATGACCAGGTCCAATATGCTGTTCCTTCTGGAGGGGGTGTTGACCAGGGGTCTATATTATAACATTGACTTTTATAAAGTTCGAATGTTATAATATCGAACCAGTTTTGTCGAACGCTGAAAACAGCCAAGGTGCAGGACACCAAATTCTTTCCCAGGGAAAGAATTCAGTGGGCCGTTGCTGTGGCTTCACTGTTTTCAGCGTTCGATATGTTGGAACGTTATGGGTTGGGTTCAGGCAAGTGTGTGATTGTATGTAGGTTAGGGTTAGGGGGTGGGTTAGGTGTGTTAGGGTTAGGGAGTGGGTCAGGTAAGTGTGTGGTTGTTTGTAGGTTAGGGTTAGGGGAAGGGTTAGGTGAGTTAGGGTTAGGGCGCGTGTCAGGAGAGTGTGCGATAGTGACGGACCTTAGGTTGAGGGTTGGGTTAAGGTAAGTGGATAGCTAGTAGTGTAAGTAAAGTTTAATTAGGTTTAGGTATAGGATTTTAAGTGTATGTGTGTGGATTGCTGTTTTTTGTGTGTGCTTGTGTTGTGTGTATGTTTCTCGGAATAGTGATTTTTTTCCATGGAAAAAAAAATCGCTATTCTGACTGTTCGATGTTTGCGGATTTCGGTGTTTAGGGTTCGATATTATAACATTCGATCTTTTGAAGATTTCAATGTTATAATATAGACCCGTTGACCAATTGATCCAGGGCGTTCGAGTTTATAAATTCTAGGAAGCGTTGGGCAAGGGAGTTAGTACTTGATTAATTCTCCAAGTTTATGTTTGGGTAATTGAAATCACCCAGTATTAGGGTGTTTGGTAGGACCTTCATATTTCCCAGTGTCTCCAGAAATGCAGAATGGGGGTCCTGGGCCATGATGGGTGGTCTGTAGCAATATGTAATTTGGATTGCAGTTTTGAACGTTGTTAGTTGCACATGGATGATCTCTGATGCATTGTGCTGCACCACTAACTTGGAGGTGTAGGTATCCTTGATGAATATGGATACACCCCCGTCTTTTCTGTTTCGGTCCTGGTTCTGTGGCCGAAAGGTATAGTATGAGTTATAGCCTAGTAGTGCTGGGGTGCTCTCAGGAGCCTTAAACCAGGTTTCTGTTACTGCACAGATGTCGATGTTCTCCATACTGAGGAGTGCCTCGAGTGCGTGCATTTTGAGGTTTAGACTTCTGGCGTTGAGTAGCATTGCCGTCAGTTTTTGGTTACTTGTGCTATTTATGGTGGTGGGTTTGTCTTTTGAGTCTTATCTAAAAAAGGCACTATGGGGATGGCAAGAGCCTTGGCCAGTATTCGAAAGCCTAAGGGTGACAGGTGTAAGCCATCTCTTGCGAAGCAACGTGGTTTGTCAAGCATGTCATCCCAGGCAGACAGATACTGGATCCCCTTTGAATGACACCAGAAACTTAGCCAATTGTTGAAAATGATCATTTTTTTCTTTATACTGTGGCATCATTCTTGGTGAGAGCAGGATACTACTCAGTGTCAGGGTCATACCAGCCTGGGCTACATGATCAGAGAACTCTTCCATGTCTCTTTTCATGTAGTCCAGTGAGGTGCGTCTCAGGTCATTCACACCAACATGGACAATGACAGAGTTGTATTTGTACTTGTTCTGGAGTGACCTCAGTGCCTTTGTTATGTGGCGAATCCTGGCACCTGACAGGCAGCTAACTGTAACCTTCTCCTTGTCCAGCCTAGTTAGTGGGACGTCAGTGTGCCTGACTATAGAGTCGCCTATTACTAGTGTGTTGGGTATGTTATTTTGCATTAAGGGCTGTGATTGCGTGGCACATTGATTATGTGAAGTATGTGTTTCATGGTTGGTGATGGGGTGTGGAGGTTACTTGGATGTCTGCTTTGGAGGTCTCTGTTGCTTTTGCAGATTTTTATTTAGAGTCTCCGAGTATGTATTCATGTGTGTTATTTGTCAGTGTTGGTTTATTAGGTCTATGTGAGACTGGTGGTGTGTTGCAAGTATTACCCTTCTTCTCTTGACTGTCAGTTCCAGTCTTGGGTTGAGAGAGCTTTGCCTCCAGTTTGGCTGTATAATTGCATCTCTCGCATATATTAGTGTTTGGTGGTATGAGGAGAGGGTTGTCTGTGAACATGAGGCAGTTGTAACATTGCCTCAAGATGCCCAGATTCACCAGTTGGACTGGAGAGTACACCGGAAACTGCCCTTTGGACATGCCTGAATAGGTAGAGTAAGCTGTTTTTCTGATTGGCTGGTGGGGACAAATAGAGAGCCTTGTCCTCCTTCTGGACAGTATAGGGGGGTCTAGTGCTAGGGTTAATTAGTGCTTGCTATATCATTTCTGTGTGGCATGGCTGAAATGGTCTTGCTACCAGAATTGAATACTTCACAGGTTTTGCATCAATTTGCACTCCCTAAATATGCACAAACCTCTCTACTTGGACATCACTGAGATTGCAGTAAAGTTGACTGCACTGTAATTCATTGCAAAAGTTACTAGAACACATTTTTTATCAACCTACATTTACTACACAATAAGTATGACACTCTAGAATGGCATTGCTGATTATTCATATTAAAGAAACTGCATCTAACTCAAAATTAAAACCATAGGCCACAACAGTCTTGCATCAAGTTAAATTTTCTGAGAAGTATTCAGCATAAAAATTACTTCTGTTCTACAATAAGCAGCCACTTCACACACAGTCAGATTACCCAGTCTGTCTGACTTTTTCGTTAATCAAATGTCAATGAATTAAAGAAATTATATTTGCAGAAACAATTCATGCATTGCAATCTGTAATACAGAAATACTTCTACTTAGCAGAAAATGACTAAATGGCTTTAATCAACTATTAAAAAAAAAAAAAAAAAAAAAAGCATGTACCAGTTTATCCAACCCCTCACATCCTCTCCTTTGTCAACTAAACCTGTAAAGTGTTCATTTACACAAATGACTGGTCTGAAGACAACTGACCCAGTTAGACTTTTCCAGCAATCAAATGTCAATAAATAAGTAAAATAATAAACAAATATGTTAATACTAAATGACTTTACTAAGTCAATAACAAATGAGTCCTACTCCTGTCTTGGCAGTAGGAGCCATAAAATGTACCTCTGCCTAATTAAGTGAATAAAGTAGCTCTAGCTGTCAACCTTAAATTTCCAAAATGTGGAACACTTACTAACAGCTTACCAACAACTTCAACTAGGACAGGGGTCTACAACCTTCACTATCAAAAGAGCCATTTTGGTCCCTCTCCCACCAAATAAAATTCATCAAGAGCCACAAAACCTATTTGACCCCTACAATGAAGATAACACAGCATATAAAGTTTTATATATACTTATTATACTAAATATAAAAGAACTAAGTTAATAAGAGCAATATTCAAAATCTGTCCCTATTTTTGTTCCTTTGTTGGAATTGCTCGATCGCTCTCATTGTGTTTGTGTGCATCATATCTCTCAACCTCTTACAACAAGGAATCTGGTCAAAGCCATAAATAATGGGGCAAAAAGGCCCAAAAATAGGGACAGTTTTTAAATATTGCTCTTACAAACTTAGAAAGTTGATAGAGTAACAGATGTTGCATTAGCATGAATTTTCTGAAGGGTATGAAGTCTGAAACTCAAATGTCTGTCTATTTTGTCTGACTTCAGCCCCCAATGATTTGCCAGAAAACCACAATTTTATGAGAAACAGACCAAAAATATGAGGCAAAAAGTCAGGGCATTTTGCAAAAATCTGCACATTTGAGAGGCAACTGTATGTGTGTGTGTATGTTTGTGGAAAATGCATGTTAACAGAAGCCATGTTATTCTAGCAAGTTTCTAAGTTTATAAGAGCAATATTTAAAGTCCGTCCCACTTTTTGTTCCTTTGTTCCCTTTAGTTGTGGCTCTGTCCAGATTTCTTGTGGCAAGACTTTGAGAGGTATGAAAACCTTTCAGGAGATGCTGCTGCTGCCAGGGGATTGCTTGATTGCTCTCAGTGTGTGTGTGGAATGCATGGAAACAGAAACTGTGTTACTCTAGCAAGTTTCTAAGTTTATAAGAACAATATTTAAAGTCCATTGCTCGATCACTCTCAGTGTGTTTGCATGTGTGCATGTGGGTTGTGCAGTAGAGTGGCCATTATTTTTCAAAGCTACAGGGAGCCACTGCAAAGGGGTGGAAGAGCCACATGCGGCTCCTGAGCCGCAGGTTCCAGACCCCTGAACTAGGAAATTTGCAGGATGGCTAAAATACATTACTTTATACTTCCCTGATTTTGCCTCAAATCTTAGCTCTGGCACTTGTAATCCCTCCTAAAACTGGCTAACATTTGGAGAAAAGGTGATGCACTACAGTTAATAATGACAATAATTAGAGTTATAGATTTCTTTTATTTCAGAAAATGTATAATAGTTCACATATTCTTATTCAGTCAATGTCTCATGTTAATAGTACTATTATTTTAAAAGTGTCTCTGATTATTTCTGGATTTGTCCCTGACTCTGGTGAGATTTGCCCTTGATTAGTTGAGAACTATGATTCTGATGAATTTATATGATTCAGGGTTATTTATCATGGATATGTAAAAGAAAAAAAACAACTTAACTGTAACTAACAACACTAACTGTGTGACAGACCCTATCAATGTGGAACAAAATCAAAGTGATACAAACAGCATCAGAAAATCAAATATTCAGTTATTTCAGGCATTTTAAGCAAGTGTTAACATTAAATAGCTCACCTTTCTTATTCACTATTTGTAGTTATCTTGTTATAAAGGTGCCAGTCATTGTCATTCATCACTTCAGCTCTACAAGTCCACAACCTGTTGTGCTGTAGAGAAGGCAGGCAGGAACATGAATAAAAAAATAATCCAAATGCAACAACAAAGCCACCAAGATTATCCAACAAATCGTTTCCCATAATACTCTTTATGAAGGTATATGCCATTGGATGACTTCTGTTTGTGTCCTCATTGGCTTACTTTGCGTTAGAAGTTACCAGATTTGCTCATATACCGTAATGCTGATTGGCTCATATTCCACAGTTATAGCCAATCAAAAAACACAAAGTGGAACCGCAACTGTTCAATGCAGCATGAAAGTAAGTGTTAGTTATGTAAATGCAGAGTGTTCTGCACAATCTGGAGCACTTGACTGGTAGGATGGGCAGTGCAGCAAGTAAACCATGTCCGGTACCAATAATAAAATTTAAAATCCAGTCAATTCTCTATCAAATCTCAAATTCGGGACTTTTTTCAGGACGGTCCCGGAAAATCAAGGATGGTTGGCAACTCTACTACAAGCCACCCAAATGAACCTACTAAAACAGTGCTATAATAAAAATTGTAAAATTTGCAGCTAATCTACCTTACAGGTCTCACACTTGCTTAGCATTAAAAAAGCTCCTTTGATTAGAACTCCCTCACTGCTTGTCTCACTCGCAACAGAAAAATGCCCAAGCTTAGGCAATGTTCTTACTCATAGAACCATATGATCAAGTGATAAAGACTTACTAAGTGTGACCTAATCAACTAATTCAGCGTGGGAGCTGTGAAACTTACCACCTCTGTCTTAAGTAAGGTGAAGTTTGCTTTAGAAATGTTTTTTACTGTGGTTTCCTTAGTTGGGGGTAGTGGTGGGGTGTGGAAATCCAGAGTGATTAGTTTATGGTCTGATCTAACCATGACGGGTTGACCTCCGGTGTGGAACACCTGTCGCCCATGTTGGTGATGACCAGGTCCAATATGTTTTCACCTCTGGTAGGGGAGTTTACCAACTGATCCAGGGCATTTGAGTTGATGAATTCCAAGAAGCACTGGGCCTTGGAATTTGTACTCGAGTAGTTTTCCCAGTGAATGGTAGGGTAATTGAAATCGCCCAATATCAGGGTGTTTGGTAGGAGCTTCATGTTTTCCAGTGTCTCCAAAAAGGGGGAGTGGTGATCCTGGGTCATGGAGGATGATCTGTAGCAGGCCACAATTTGCATTGCAGATTTGCCTGATGTTAGCTGTGCATGGATGATCTCAGAGGTATCATGCTGCGCCACTAACTTGGAGGTGTAGGTATCCTTGATGAATATGGATACACTCCCTCCTTTTGTGTTTCAGTCCATGTTCTGTGGTCGAAACGTGTGGTATGAGTTGTAGCCCAGTAGTGCTGGGGTGCTCTCTGGAGCCTTGAATCAGGTTTCAGTTACTGCACAGATGTTGACATTCTCCATACTGAGGAGTGCTTCGAGCGCATGCATTTTGAGATTTAAACTCCTGGCGCTGAGTATCATAACCCTCAGTTTTTTCGTTAATTTTGCTGTTTACTGAGGTGGGTTTGACTTTTCAGCCTTGCCTAAAAAAGGCACTATGGGGGCAGCAAGAACCTTGGCCAGTATTTGAAAGCCTAGGGGTGACAGGTGCAAGCCGTCTCTTGCAAAGCAACACGGCTTGTCGAGCATGTCATCCCAGGCTGACAGACACTGGGTCCCCTTTGAATGACACCAGAAGCTTAGGCAATTGTTGAAATTGATCATTTTTTCTTTATACTGAGGTATCATTCTTAGTGAGAGCAGGATGCTACTCAGAGTCAGGGTCATGCCAGCCTGGGCTGCATGATCACAGAGCTCTTCCATGTCTCTTTTCATGTAGTCCAGGGAGGTACATCTCAGGTCATTCACACCAACATGAACAATGGCAGAGTCATATTTGTACTTGTTCTGGAGTGACCTGAGTGCTTGGTTTATGTGGTGGATTCTGGCTCCCAACAGGCAGCTAACAGTAACCGTCTGCTTGTCCAGCCTAGTGAGTGGGACGTCAGTGTGCCTGACTTATAGAGTCACCTATTACTAGTGTGCTAGGTATGTTATTTCACCTTAAGGGCTGCGATTGTGCAGCACACTGATTTTTGGGTTTTATGTGTTGTCTGGTTTGTGATGGGAAGTGCAGGTTGTTTGGGTGTCTGCTTTGGAGGTCTCTAATACTTTTGCAGGTTTTTATTTAGAGCCTCCGAGTATGATTTTGTCTATTTATGTGTATTTTTTGCCAATGCTGTTTTAGTAGGTCTGTGTATGGCTGGAGTTGTGGTGCAAGTGTTAACCTTCTCCTCTTGACTGTCTGTTCTTACCTATCTTATCTCTCATATTATTACATAATTTCTTCTTGCTATTTTATATCTATGCTCCTACCTATCTTATTTTTCTTTCATTGCTACATCATCTCTGGATATTTTATATCCATGTTTTACCGACCTTATTCTGCATTTGTTCTATAACCTTTCTCAACTCGTTGTGTAAGGTGCACTTGTTATTGTTACATTTTGCTGAATGCTGCTCATATGTATTTATAAATTTTTGAATTTTATGCTTGTTTTCTGCTTTACAACTGTTTGAAAATTGTATTGTAAAAACTAATTTGTTTTGTGTAAATTCATGTGGAGCTTTTATCCCTTGACCTCTACTGAATAGGGGCTCTGCCCATTTGACTCATCCCGTTAAACAGATGTACATGAATTAATAAATAAAATAAAATTGTTCCAATTTACATCAAATCAAGCTATCTTCCTGTTTTTTTAATCCATATCCTAAAATCAAATCGAAAGGATGGAGAGAGGCAACACAGGTATTATCTTGACAGAACAAAGTCCTATAGGAAAGTTAAAGAGATGTTTATCTCCTATGATCAGGCAGAGAAAGGGCAACCCATGTCAGAACAGACTATTTTAAGATGGTCGTCCCCTGCTGTTGCTTTTTGTTATTCCCACCATGTCAAATCTATTCCATGCAGAATCAAAGAACATTCTACTGGAACCTTATTTTCTTCAATGGCATTCTGAACAGGGAGTGGATTCTAGAAGCATTCTAAAGGCAGCTACTTTGTCCCCTCTGCATACTTTTGCAAAGTATTACAAAATGGACTCCTTCTCCAGGTCCAGGACAGATTTTGGTAGAAACATACTGAAGGGGCTTCTGGACCCTAATCTTTCCTCTTCTCAGCCTGGATAAGCTATGATAATCTATCTAAATAGCTTTAGTATACTGCAGTGGTGAGAATGATGAACATAGTACAGTTGTGTAAGTTGCACTTAACATAACAATAGATGTTCAAATTCCTCAAATATTTTAAAGTATACCATGAGCTTAGGAGAGATTTCTGATTCTCTTACCTGTGATGGTAGGTCTTATGTAAATCAGATTGTGCCTAACCTACCTCACGTTTCCTATCATGCTTTAAGAAGTGTGTATGATTGTGCTACTACTGTTTCCAGAACATTGGTTTCAGCTATTGTCTTAAGGAGATTTGTTTGGGTATATAACCAAACCATTTCTGTTGAGTTTAGTCAGAAATTTTGAGTTCCTTTCTAGATACAGATGTTTTATTTGGGCCAGCTGCTACAAAGGCTCTCAAGCAATGGGATGAGAGGAATAACTTAATGCAAGGAGTATCTAGGATTTTTCAGGCTTCCAGGTTCTTCCTTTTGAAATATCCATAGCCAGTTTGAAGGCAAAACAAGAAAAGACCACAGCCTAGTACTAAGCAGGCTTCCAAGAAGAAATCACAAGAAGGACCAATCCCAAAACCAAAAATAACCATTTTTCCCACCAAAAAAAGGTAAAGCACTACCTTTTGAATGACTATGCAAGGGACCTGCGCCCCCCCCCCCCTTCTTGTTTCATTTCCCATTTCACAGAATATGACACTCAATTTCTTAGCTTGGCATCAGATAATTTCAAACAAATAGGTTTTTGAAGGTGGTCCAGAAGGGTTACAGCTGGCAATGGAGAGACTCTCAGGGGGATCCTCACTTTCCCAAGCAAACAGATTTGTTTCCTCAGATTCTCCAACATATATTATAGTCAAGGGCATAGAACAAGTTCCTGAAGAAAGCATAGGAAGTGGCTTTTATTCCAGAATGTTGCTGGTCCCAAAGACGGAGCACTCCTGGAGATTAGATTTTGGATCTCTTCTTTCTCAGTTTCTTTGTAAAAGTTCCAAAAACCTTCAAATTGTTAGCACTTGTCCAAGACTATTGTCTTAAGTTAACTTTAGACCTCAAAAATGCCATTGTCACACTCCTATTGCACACAGTTTTAGAAGATACCCAATATTCTGTGTATCTGGGTCACATTATCAATTTTCTGTATTATTCTTTGTGCTGTCTACTGTACCAAGTGTGTTTACTAACTATCTAGCTACAGTGGTGATCCATTGCAGCATGTAAGGTATCCACATTTCCTTTATTTTGAAGACTTGATTATCTGTGCAGAATCCAGATTCTAGAATTCTTAACAAAGGTTACTTTAGTCCTCACTCTTCTGGGATTTCAGATAAGCTTGCAAAACTCCAACCTGACTCATTTACACAGGACTGTAATTCTAGAGTGCATTATAGACAGTTACATGCCAAACACCTTTATACCCCAGGACAAGGTAGAGTCATATTGAGACGTATTCCTGAACTTTTCTCTTTTTTTCCCATGTTTCATCCAGAGAATTCCATACCTTATGGATTCTATGATCCCCATTATACCAGTTGCCAGACTGCAGATGAGGAAAATTCAATGGTATCTCAAAAACATGTGGAGTCAGCATATTCATACTTTGGAGTTTCAAATTCCAGTGCGGAGCTTTGCAAAACTTGAACTATAGTGGTGTAGGGATTAGATGGCTGTCAGTCTAGGGCTCCATTTTTCTCTTCATACCTTATCACAATTTGTCCTGATGGACTTCTTGTATTTCACTTGGGAAGCAGTTTTCATGGGAGTAAAAGTGCAAGGTCTGTGGGACAGTATGGACAGACAAAAACACATAAATGTCAAAGAAATATTGGCTGTAATTCATGCCTTAAAGACTTTTCATCATCCTTGGGAACCAGGTCCTCTTCAGGTGATTGTAGACAACACCACAGTAATATAGTACTTAAACAAGGGGTACCAGATTATACCTTTTATGCCAGCTGGTAATGATAGTTTGGGATTTAGATCTGGAGCACTCCCTAACTATTCTGGCATCTTACATACCAACAGAGCAAAACATTGTAGCAGACAAACTCAGCAGATTCTGGATGGACCCTCATGATTGGAAGCTCAATTCAGAGGTGTTCCAGGAATTGGTCCAGATGTGGGTAACATCTCAAGTATATCTATTTGTGTCCTTTCAAAACAGACAACTAGATAAATTCTGTTACAAAAATCCTTTAACCAAGAATGGAGAATAGATGCTTTTTCATTCCTCTGGGTAGGGATGCTCTATATATTTTATAACCTTTCCAATGATTTCAAAGATACTTTTGAAGAAGCAGAAAGATTTACCAAAAATATCTGCAGTAACTCCCTTTTGGACCAGGCAAAATTGGTTCTTCCTTTTTATGGAATTGGCCAAATGCAATTACCACAAGCATCCTCACAGATTGAATTTACTCATACATAACAAGGGGACTCTGATACATCTCAACATCAAAAATCTTCAACTAGTTGCCTGGATGAATTCATTTTGTTAACTTTTAAGTACCTTTTCTCATGAGGATGTGCAGCAGGTACTAAAGGCAGCAAGAAATCCTCCTACTAAAATAATATATTGGCAAATGTTAAAGATTTTCTAGCTGGTGTCCTAGCTAGTAAACAGAGTCCCATCAAGGGTTTTGCACCCTTGGTACTTAAATATTTGTGTGCATTACTATCTTCTCACATTTTTTCTGCCTTTGTCAAGGTGCATCTTGCAGCCATTCATTTGTCTACCTGTGGATCCTCGTCTTTCTTCTTTGTTTATAGTTAATTATTGAAAGGAGTATTGCACATGAGACCCCGTCACAAACAAATTCCTCCTTCATGGGAGCTCAATTTTGTGCTGGAAAAACTAACTTTGTCAACCTTTGAACCTGCCTCTTTGGCTGATTTGAGGTTCATTACTTCTTAAAGTGTCCTGCTTATTGCTCTGACATTTGCAAGAAGAGTATCTTAGTGACAGGCGCTTATGGTGGGAGAACCCAATCTAGTTTACCATAGGAATATGGTAACTCTGTGGCCTAAATCCTCTCATTCATGCCTAAAGTTGCCACAGAGTTCACTTGGAATCAATATATCATTATCCTGTTTTCTATCCAGACCCAACAAAAAACAAGGGCGAAAAGAATGTTCATCGTGTTTCACTGTTGCAGTTATTACACTTGGGTTATCCTGCTGGCAGGCTACCCGCAGTCGGCCTGAATTCCAAAGTCCTGGTTCGGCATCGATTGCTGTCACCTCTTCCCTTACGTCAGTGCACCAAGGGTATATAAAATGCAGCTGGGTCATTTTCTTCAGTCTTTCTTGCTGCGCAGTGCCGGAAGCAAAAGCAGCTCGCAAGTGCCGGTCGGCCGACTCCTGAGATTTTCAAAATTGAATTTCAGATCCGAAGTCTTCAATAAAGCTAAGTACCCCATTGGGGAAACTTTTTTCTTGCTCCAGACCGATGTCAGAAAAGTTAACAATTGTTATTTCTTGTGGGAAGCAAATACCTCATAAGGATTTTCATTCTTAGTGTATTCCTTGCCTAGGCCATGACCATGATGTTGCTAGCTGTCAGTTTTGTGCTAGATTTAACCAACGCACTATTAAGCATCGGTACGATTTTGCATTTCATTACTTTCGCTGAAGATTTAACTATATAATGCCGTTGGAACAGCTGATGACTGGAGTTCATAAAAAGTGCAAGGGAAAAAGAAAAGGACAGGCATCCGAGGTCCAAAACCGACGGCGAAGCCTCTTCTGTGCCAGTCGCCAGTTCGCCGGTTCTCAGTGAGGCACTTTCGCAGCCCCTGGCACCCGCTTTCTCAGAGCCACAGGCCGCCAACAACTCCCACATGGAGACAGCTAGGCCTGTAGATACTCAAGGTATTGGGCCTTCGGAAACTAATCCCTCAGATGGGTCCAGAGCCGCTGAGCAGGCATCAGCTTCTGAGGGTGTTTTCAGACCTACACAGCTTTTTATCAAGACAACTTCAGCATCCAAGACAAAGACTAAAACAGCTTTACAAACAACAAAACAAGTACAGCATTCTCCAGGACAGACTTCTATGCCTAAGAAACAGATGCTCAAAATAGCCGAAGACCTAATTACTTTGATCAGGGGTTCCCATCCCCCTCCTGATAAGAGGCCTAGGCAAGACACTGACTATGATTCCTCTGATCAGGTTTCCATTTCCTTTGACTCCTCTTCAGAACAGGGATACTCTATTCCTCCCTATGAGGATTCTGATGCTGAAGAATCTATTTCTTCAGCTTCTCCTCCTGAGGATTATTCCTTTGGGGAAACCCTGCATACCATGAGGGAGCATTTCCACTGGGAGAGCCAAGATTACTCAGAATCTAAGAAAAGGCTCAGAGACTTTCTTCTACTACCTCAGCATAGACCTATTGCTATTCCACCTGTTCTAGACATTGTAGATGATGTATTTTCAGAGTCCGGACTGTCTCCCGACTCTTTACCTCCTGCACCTGTTAAGCCAGACAGATACTACAGGGTTCCAGATTCTCATAAATTTCTATATAAAAACCCTGCTGTTGACCCAGAAACTATATCTCAGGGTCCCAAAGGGGTCAAGGCCTTTACTGCAAAAAAACCCTGTCCCCTCAGATAGGGATTCAAGGGCACTGGACAGATGAGGGGAAAAAAGTTTACACTTCTGCTACCTTGGCTGTAAGGGCTTTAAATTGTCAGTTTCATATGCTTAAATATCAGCAATACTTAATGTCATTACTAAAACAGAAAATGTTGACAAATTCTGAATGTTCTGAGAACAAGGAAATGCAGGATTTATTGCATGCAGCTGAACAAGTGGGAAAGCATACTTTGCAATGTGGTTTTCATTCACTGGGGGCCTCTTGCAGGGCCGCTGTTACAGGTTCTGTCATTAGAAGGCATGCTTGGTTAAAGGAACAGAATCTGCCTGATCATGTTAAAGCAAAATTATTGGATGCTCCATTACAGCATGATACTTTGTTTGGTGTTAAAGCAGAAGAGGTGTTGAAGAAAATGGAGGATAAAGCTAAATCTATGCAGACAGTAAAGGATTTCTTACAGGTAAAGCCAGGAACTGGCCTTCTAAGAATTGGTCCTTTCCAGTGTCAGACAGGCCACAAAGAGGCAGATACAGACACACTAGAGGCAGACAACAGCCTCAGGGCTCATACAGGCCCAAAGAATGGGGTGCTTCTACCTCCAAAAGCGGAGAAGACAAATCACAGCCATATAGGAAACCGTAACAATGACTTCCCTCTGCCAATGCCAAGCACTTATCTTTTGACAGCACCCTTAGGGGGAAAGCTAGCACTTTTTCCACAAAATTGGCACATGATCACCCAGGACAAATTTGTCTTAAATATAGTCTCCCAGGGTTACAGGTTCCACTTTCACACCCTTCCAAAGGCAAAAGGTATGCCAGACCTGCCACACAATCAATGGGCAGAGGCACAAAAACAAGTTTCATCTCTCATGAACATGAGGGCTATTCAGCAAGTGCCACAGCATGAGCAGGGACAAGGATTTTACTCAAGACTTTTCTTAGTACCAAGAAAGGACAAAGCCTAGAGACCAATTCTGGACCTGTCTATTCTAAATACTTTTTTGGACGTTCCAAAATTCAAAATGTTGACTCTGCAGCAGCTTCTGCCCATGCTGGACAAGAAGGCTTGTAACTTTGGATCTTAAAGAGGCATACCTGCATGTCTCAATCAGACAATCTTGCAGAAGATACCTCAGATTCATAGCTGGCTCAATGCACTACCAATTCTCTGCACTGCCCTTTGGCTTATCTACTGCACCCAGGGTCTTCACAAAATGCCTGGCACCAGTAATTGCATTTTGCAGACAAAGAGGAATTCAAATATACCCCTACTTGGACGACTGCCTTATTCATGCAAAGGACAAAGATATTCTACTAAAGCATCTGGCATTTGTAAAAGGATTACTAATTTGCCTAGGGTACACAGTAAACGAAAATAAATCAAAACTAGTACCCTCTCAATAGATAATATTCCTGGGTGCAAGCTTAAATACAACTGCCCAGATAGCTTATCTCATGCCAGACAAACATAGGCAACTGACTTTTTACTTCGAAAGCATGGCAACAAAGACCCAGTTAACTGCAAGAAAAATTCTGCAGGCTCTGGGCTTCATGGCATCCTGCATTCTGCTAATTCCATATGCAAGACTGCATATGAGGAAGCTACAATGGTATCTAAAAATTGTTTGTACTCAACATTGCCACAGGCTGGAATCATTAATTTCACTCATTCCATGCCTGCAACAGGAGTTTCGATGGTGGGCACAAGCCTGTCACCACAACAAGAGACAGCCATTCACTTTACCCACAGCCAGGCAAACACTAACAACAGATGCATCAGATTACGCCTGGGGGGCCCACATGGCAGGAAAATGTATTCAGGCCACATGGCCCACAAGCCAAAGGCATCTTCACATCAATCAAAAAGAGATGCTAGCTGTACAAAATGCCCTGACAGCCTTCAAGGACCTACTTCATCCAGGACAGCTGCTGATAAGGACGGACAATACTACAGTCATGTGGTACATAAACAAGCAGGGAGATACACTTTCTTACCCCCTCTGCAGAAAAGCCATGATTTTGTGGAACACAGCATTGACTTACCAAGTACACCTGCAAGCACAATTCCTGCCAGGAAAAACAAATGCTCTGGCAGACCAACTAAGCAGAAACCCCATGGATCCTCATGAGTGGAAACTAGATCCACAAATCTTCAACATGATAACAAGGAAATGCAGATGCCCAGACATAGATCTATTTGCTTCCCCTCACAACTGCCAACTACAGAGATTCTGCACAAGGATTTATCCCAAAAAAGCATGGAAAGTGGATGCTTTGTCTTTCAGCTGGAACAACCTTACAGTATATGCCTTTCCTCCACTGCCTCTCCTCCCCAAGGTACTCCTCAAGGTCAGAGAAGAGAAGCCACAAATGATACTGATTGCCCCGGATTGACCATGCCAGCACTGGTACCCAATCCTAAGGAGCTTGTCTCAAGGCCCCACCTGGACATTGCCTCAAATTCCTCATTTACTGACCCAACAAAACAATCAGATCCTGCACAGCCAGCTCAGAACCCTAAATCTAGCTGCATGGCGGATAGTGTAACCATTCCGAAAACACCTCTCTCTCTAAAGCGGTTATGGATGTTATTTTGGAGGCCAGGAGGCCCAGCACCAGAAAATCTTATGCAGAAAAATGGAAGAGATTCTGTGCTTGGAACCAGGCAAAAGGAATTGACACGCTTGTACCAAATATCCCTCAGATTTTACAATACCTAACTGAGATGCTGGACAAAGGCCTATCCTTCTCATCAATTAAGATCCATGCTTCTGCCATTTCAGCTCATTATAATACGGACCCACCTATTGAGATGCTGGACAAAGGCCTATCCTTCTCATCAATTAAGATCCATGCTTCTGCCATTTCAGCTCATTACAATACGGACCCACCTATTTTTTCACATCCATTGCTTAGGCAGTACCTCAGAGGGGCCAAAAACATAAGACCTCCAAGGAGAGCACCAATACCTGCATGGGACCTCAATTTTGTCTTTGAAAAACTCACACTGCCTCCTTTTGAGCCAGCCAATACAGCTGAGATAAAATTCTTATCATAGAAAACAGCTCTGCTCCTAGCAATATCTTCAGCAAGAAGAGTCTCAGAGTTACAGGCATTAATGGCTGTGGAACCTTTTATTATCTTCCATCCGGACAGGGTTTCTCTAAGGACAAACCCAACATTTATGCCTAAGGTAGTGTCCAGTGTGGCTCTTAACCAAACCATTCATTTGCCTACTTTTTACCCAAACCCACAGAATAAAGGGGAGAGACTTCTGCACTCTTTGGACATACACAGACAGCTACGCTTCTACTTGGACAAAACTAAAGCTTTCAGAAAGACTGAGCAACTTTTAGTGGCATATGCTGCAGGATCACAAGGAAAGGCTATCTCAAAGCAGACTGTTTCAAAATGGATAGGACACTGCATTCATTTCTGCTATTCTCAACATGGCAAATCAGTGCCTAAGGGCATTAGACCACATTCGACCAGGGCAGCAGCCACCTCAGCAGCCTTCCTCAGAGGAGTACCAACCAAGGATATTTTGGAGGCTGCAACCTGGACTTCAGTGCACACTTTTACTAAGCACTACCACTTTCCTCTTTACTCTAAACCCAGAGCAGGCTTTGCCACTGCAGTTCTGCAGGGCCTCATAGCCACTCCTAATTCTATTTAGACCCAGCCGCCCAACCTCAGCTTTGGGATTCAACCCAAGTGTAATGACTGCAACAGTGAAACACGATGAACATAGTACAGTTGTGTACCTACCATAAATGTAGATGTTCGAGTGTATTCACTGTTGCAGTCCAGGTTACCCTCCCTCCATCCCCCTTTCTTTGCTGGGACTTATCTGCACTTCTCTATTCTATACAACCTATGTGGTGTATTTGTTTGTAGATGAAGGTAATGTTTATTTTAGTGCATGCCTTTTATAAGCAATATTTTTAGCCTACCCTTTTGGGGGCACCTAACATCTGTGGCAAGAAAATCTGAAGAAAATGGCGTCGGCTGCATCTTATATACCCCTGGCGCACTGACGTCAGGGAAGAGGCAACAGCAACCGACGCCAGACCAGGACTTTGGAATTCAGGCCGACTGCGGGTAGCCTGCCAGCAGGATAACCCAAGTGTAATGACTGCAACAGTGAATACACTCAAACATCTACATTTATGGTAGGTACACAACTGTACTTTCTTCATAGCTTGGATGTGGATAGAAAACTTGGGTACAATCTTGACTGGACTAAGTCCTTTAGGAAAGCTGACTAGTTTTTTATTTCCTATTCTGAGACTAAGAAAGGTCAACCTTTGTCTAAACAGACTATTAAAGATGGTTGCCCTCAGTTCTTATGTTTTGTAACTACCACCATGGCAAAACATTTCTAGGTAGGGTTAAATCCCATTCCACCAGGGCCTTGTTTTCTTTGATGACATACTGAAAAGATGTGGCCTCCAGAAGCATTCTGGAGGTCACAACTTGGTCCTCTTTTTATAGAATTACACTCCAAACCTGATTCCTTTTCCAGGTCCAGAGCAGGCTTTGCATGGACCATTCTAGCTATACAGCAAAGGTACTGTGATCATAATGATAAACATACTACAGTTGTATAAGTAAACTTCTTGTAACAATAGCTGTTTAAATGATCACTGTTGCATTAGCTGCTCCTTACTGGTGTCTGTGTTAACCTTAAGTTGGTATTCTGCTTTACATTTTTTAATAGTGCTCTTAGTTCTTTGCTGGCATGTTTCCATCTGGTCTTGAGGTAGTGGGATGGGAATTTCTTAAAACTTTTCATTTTCCTACTCTTGTTACACAATTTATTCATATGGAATGCTAGAGATGGTCTCATTTGTTGATGGGGTAGTATATCTAGGCTTGATACAGAAGATGACTAAGGGATGAGGAGATTTGGGGTGTGGTACATGCAGGGGCTGGTTTATGGACCAGGTCAAGGATGTTAGAACCTCTTATGGATGGTGTTATAATTGGGATCACCATACTGGCATTAACAAAAGCTAGGAAATGATGTCTAGTTTGTAAGGACCAGATCAAGAACGTTTTGACCACTACTGGATCCCAGGAGTTCTTGCTAATGAAACTGGGGAATTTTGTGGTGTAGCCTACATTTGAGGTATAGGTTTCCCAGTTTATTGACTGGTAGTTAGTGTCCCAGGGTGATTTTGTTTTTTATGTATATGAAGTTCATCCAATGTATTTAAAAATTGGGCATTTTTTTTTTTTTGGGGGGGGGGTTACTGAGGGGTGTCCTGTAACATTCTTTGATCTGATAGCTGGTTTTGTTTAGGCTGAGTTGAATTACAGTAAGTTTGGATTGTGGGTCTTTGGGAATCTATGTGTTTTTTAACAAGTATAAATGCTGCACCATAGTTTCCATTGGGTCTTAAGGCATAGTAGGAGCAAAACCCTGGTATAGCATGTATGTGTGCAGTGCTTTCTGCACTCTTAAACCAGATTTTCAGTTATTATAAACACATGAATCTGCTCCAAATGCAGGTGGGCTTAAAAGGTCAACTGGTTTGTTATTTAGACTCCTGGAATCAAGCAGCACCACACTGATATTCCTTAATGCTTTTTTAATGTTTTTTTTTAATGCTGAAAAGTTGATTAGCTGTATTCCGCTTAAAAATGCTCTATGGGAATAGCAAAATCTTTAGGCAGTATGTAGAAGCCTTGGAATGAAAGGTGCAAGCTGTCCTTGAAAGAGCAAGTGAAGGTGTACAACAGTTCATCCCATGCTGACACATACTGAATCCTCCATTGAATGACACCAGTAACTGAGCCAGTTGTTGAAATTAATCCTCTTTTCCTTGTACCTCAGCATCACTCATGATAAAAGTGGTATTCTGCTCAATACCCGAGTCTTTCCTGCACTTGTGGCATACAAGGAGAGCTTGGAAATGTCTCTCTGCATTTCCCTTAGTTTTGCATGCCACGTTATTTATACCTACCACGGAGCAGTCCTTCTTACATTACAAGAGCTTCAGGACTTATTACCTCTGCAGTGATTTCAGTCCAAACTGAGAACATAACAGTGGTATTGTATATCAACAAGCAAGAGCAACTAAGTTCCTATTCCTTATGCTGAGAAGCCATGAGAGAGTGATGGTGGGCTATTATTTTGCATTGCTTCCTTAAAGCAGTACACATTCCCAGGAGAATCAGCCATCATATCAACGGGTTCAGCAAATCCAACCTGATACCACTTAAGTGGTCTCTTAATCCAGTGGTGGCCTAACAGGTGTTCAGCCAGTTAGCCATCCTTACTGCTATATTTTTGCCTCCACAGCAACACCAAGTGTAGTAACATTTTGGCCTTGATCCTTCCAATGGGACTGTCCTCAAGAGATGCTCTAGCTGCACAGTGGTCCTCCAGCCTCCTTTATGCATTCTTCACATTTCCTATAACACATAGATTTCAGCTGAAAGCCATGAATTGCAAAGCCACAGTAATCCTCATTGCTCTTTCTGCGCCCAGATACATTGGGTATCCCCTTCTATAGTCTCACATCAGGGAACATTCCTGAGTATTGGATTCCAAGAACGGTGTACTGTCTTTCTCTCTCTGTCATCTAGATCATCTTACCTGGACATACACAGCCTCTAGTTAACTGTCTAGTTTCTCCAGTTTCTGTGATGACCAATTACCCATTTTTGTTATGCGTTATTTGTACCCTTTTGCCATCCCAAAAGAAATCTACACAGAAATGTTACTCCAGCAAATAGAAACTTTTCTATATTTGGGCAGTGGACCATGGGCTAGACCTTGCTAATGCTTATATTTCTGAAATTCTTCTCTTCTTGTCACATATGTTTGATTCAGGCTTAGGTTTTTGTGCAATAAAAGTGCAGTTAGCTGCAATCTACTTTTTGAGTAGTGGTTATGATTCCCATTCCTTGGCCTCCCCCAGACTGTGCAGAGCCTTCCCCAAAGTTGCCTTTCTTCTTCAGGGACTATGTTAAATATTCGAACACTTAAATATTTGAATCATTAAAGATCGAACTTTAATGATCAAACATTTAAAAAAAAATCAAAAAAAACCCTAAAGGGTGTAAGCAGGGGGGCAAGCCCCCTGCACCCCCACACCCCCCATTGCTAAAATATACCAACTCCAAGATCGCGCTACAGTGTAGGAAATGGGAAATTTTCCATTTCTGCACTGTAGCACACTGAAGTGCGATCTCAGAGTTGGTATATTTAAGTAGCAGGGGGTGCTGGGGGTGCAGCAGGCTTGCCCCCTTGCTTACACCCTTTACTTTTTCTTTTTTTTTTTTGTAAATATTCATTTTTTTATATGTTCGAACATTTAATTGTTCGATCACTAAAGTTCGATCTTTAGTGATTCGAACAATTTAGCGTTCGAACAAATAAAATAGACCCCTTCTTCATCATCCAGTCAGAGAACCAGTACTCCTGTGGGACATTAGTTTTTGCCTGGGAACACTCACAAAACTAACATTTGAGCCATCATCTTCTACACTGCCTATGCACTTGTCCTAGAAGAAGGATATCAGAGTAACAGGCATTATCTTCCACTTCTCCTTACCAAATCCAAGGTGGCATTGGAGGCATATTTGAACCAGCCTATCCATCACCAGTATTTTTTCCTAGATACTCAAACAAAAGGGATACATTCCCCACACACTGGATGGTCATAGACAATATTTTAAATTCACAGAAACCTACAAATGCACCTCTTCAGATGTTCATTGTTCAACATCTGTTAATACATAAGTATTTTTTAAACTGCAGTAGTTGCCTTTATTTCACATGAATGTAATCTAATTAATAAGTTAATGTACTATTTAATATGTATTACTTAATGTCTATTCATGTATATTCCTGAATGTCTGTTTATTTATTGTAATATGCTGGAGTTTTTCTACCTTGGCCTTTGAAAAGGTTTATTCACCAAACTTGGTCAGAAAAAGTTGGTAAATAAAAGCAAAAAAAAAAAAACACTAAACCCTTCAGGAAGGCTCCTCAGCTATATGTAATTTGCTATAGATAGACTTGTTTCCTTGTTTCTAAGGTTTCAAATGTCTTTCTGTCTAGGTAGCTTTTTGACCACATTTCCTTTGTCTGTTCAGCACATAACCGTCATTTATCATGCCGACCTAGAGCTCATTCTATGAAATCTTTTGCCACTTCTATAAACTTTTTTAGAAATTCTTCAATTGAAATCTGTGCTGTGGTAACCTGGGCTACATTGCACACCTTTGCCAAACATTACAAACTGGACCATATTTCAATGTCTAGGGCTTTGTGTGGCGCTACTATCCACTTCTTCTGTCATGATTCTACCCTGGTATTATGTTGCTGGGAATGGACAGTATGGATTGGATACAGTAGTTATGTGCTTACCAGAACATTGAATCCTTTCATCTACATCAGTCTAGTATGATATTCCCTCCCCGTCCATCCCCCTTTCAAACTGTCATTTTTGAAAGACCCAAGGAGCTACAAGTGCTCTTCTCCAGTAGTTTTATTATATAAGGCCTCTCTGCTTATTGGCATGGAACTTGCTCTTCTCCTACAGGAATATTATGGCAGGGAAAAAAAATTAAAGGAGCTTGAAGATGGAGCACTAGTTTTGCTGGCTTGGATCCAACAAGTGGCCCAAAGATCCATCAGTCATACCAGAATGACTTGGAGGAAAGAATCCATCGTTGTGGTAAGCATAAAACTACTATATGTATATATTACATCAGAACTATGCTTAAAATACTGGAGAGTACGTGAAAATGTGGAAGATTAGTACAGGGCCTTGACACAGGTTTTAAGTTGAAACATATTGATAGGATAGTTCATTAGATTAAACAAACTTCAGCTGTTATATGTATACTGTAGACCTCAGTAAAGAAAGCTCCCAAAAGTCAATGTTGCTTAAATCTGAGACGTTAAACAGGAATGTTATATGATTCTATGTAGCATCTGATCCGTTCCTTGACTCTCAAAAAGTAATAGGTTTAAAAGTCAAGATTTTAGCTTTTAGCTAGCTAAGTTAGACAGGTTTGCTGAAACAATTCATTTTCATGAGTTATAAAGGAATGAAATACACACAAAAAACTCATATGCCATAAATCACTTGTGAGCATTCCTACTTTCTTATAACTTTTATTTTTTATGTTAAACACCATTATTAAAATATCATGTAAGACATAGGCACACATACAGTAACTGAAAAGAAAACAAACCGTATTAACATTTTCCCATTTACATACTTTATAAACATTTTTCTCTTAATAACAATTGTCTTTCCATCCAACATTACATAAATCATTCAATTCCTTTGCTATCTACCTGAGGAAAAATTATTTGAAGTTTGCTTGGGGTATAAAAATACCTATGCAAACACTTCCAAGCAAAAATATTAAACCTTCTGGACTTTGTTACATAATTAGGAGCCATACATATGTTCTCCCATTGTTCTCCCATTGTTCCCCTTTAAATTGCTTTTCTACTCTCTTGCCAGCCCTTCCTAGCCTCCTCTGATTATTAAGGTTATCATGCAATATTGTGTATGCCCTACTATTTATCTTTTTTAATGACAGCAACTTTTCCAGATTTAACCAAAAACTCTATCAGTACTTTCACTCAGGAATCCGCTAATCCTTTCCCTTTGCCTATACTCTAATATCAATCCCTGATAGGGAAGACAGTCCTTAATCTGCAGTCCAAATTTCTTGACCTCATTTTATTCTATTAACTTTCCCTCTGTAGTTATTTGATACAAATACCTTGGTTCCTTTGCAGTTTTCCCCAATAAATTCCAGCTCCCTCTTGCCTATTTTCTGTATCCCTACTTGCAGTCATCCCTTTTGGCAAAATTGTATTTATCCATTCATGTGTTGACTTAGTTCATAGAATACTTTCTGCAACTTTATGAATATAATATTTTGTTCGGTGGTTACTAGTGCCTTTAAGGATCTGCATCCAAAATCCCACTCTCCTGTTATTTCTTGAATTTGCCCCCGCCCCCGCTTTATCATTACTCTTTCCACTTTGAATTATAACCTTTTTCTTGTACTATGTATATGAGCCTTAACTGTGTAGCTCTAAAATATCCCTTTAAATCAGGCAATCCTAAACCACCTTTTTCTGTTGGGAAGATCAATTTATCCAGCTTAGCTCTCCCCTCTTTCCCTCCAGATAAATTCCTTCAACTCTTTATTAATTAGTGTCCACAACTTCTCCTCTCGTCAATAAAAAATATGCCTGATATATGTGTAAAACTACAGGGACAAAAAAACATTTTCACTGCTTGTATCTATCCATAAACAAGAGCTTCTAGTTTCTCAATTTTTATGTTATCTTTTGTTTAGTCTCTTCCCCGCATATCCTTTAATGTTGTCACATGTTTTCCTCCCCTCCACAAAACCACATTGATCCATAACTATCACTTTTTGGCAATACCTTTGTTATTCTTTTAGCTAGTATGGACATAAACACTCTATAATTATGGTTTAAAATTGAAATGAGTAAAAAAATTGAAATAAATCTATAACTTTCTGATGAGTTGTATCACGAAAAGAAATGTGTAACCTTTTGATTTTACAACAGTCTGTTTTAAGTTAGATGAAGCTTTAATTTTCAAAGTTAATCCCAGCATTCTATGTATATATATATATATATATATATATATATATATATATATATATATATATATATATATATATATATGTGTGTGTGTGTGTGTGGCTGTGAGACTTGGTTTTACTGTACTGATAACAGTTCATGCATACCAAGGTACTGTACCAGTCACTCAGACCTTATAGGAACAGTATGCATTATCCAGTATTTATCTCCTCCCCTATTAATTCATGCCACAACCATCCTGACATCAGTTTGGAAATCCTGTATGTCCTAATCACATTAAATAAAGTCAATTACCACATTATTGCCAGCTACACATACCCCCCAATAAGTTGAATTCTATACCTTTTAATCAAGCTTAGAAAAACTGCCTTGTAATGTGGGTGTCAGAGAAAATCAGAATCAATAACCAAATATTATCTTGACAAACCATAGGGGCCACAACTTATTTAGTGCTTTTGTCTTTTGTTGTAAGACTTCTTCAGAATTTTGAAGAAGTCTTGATAACATACCCGTCAACTGTACAGATTTTCACAGAATGTCCAGATTTTTGACTCATATTTTTGGTCTGTTTCTCATACAATTGCAGTTTTCTGGAAAATCATTGGCAAATCACTCAGAAATGAAGTCAGACAATAAAGGTAGAGATTTGAGTTTCAGACTTCATTCCCTTCAGAAAATTCATGCTAAGGCAAAAACGATTATTCTATCAACTTTCTAAGTTTGTCAGAGCAAGATTTAAAAATCGTGCCTATTTTTGGGCCTTTGTCCCCCCATTATTCATAGTTTCTCTAGACTGATTGCAGTAGGATGTTGAGAGGTATGCTTGACAACAAAAGGTGAAAGAGCTAAATAATGTGCAGTCCCTTAAAGGTGTCTATACCTTTTAATCTCAGTACAGTAATGCTGAGTGGTTATAACTGTCCATTTATTAACGAGAATCTTTTATAACAAATAAGTGTTAAAAGAAAAAGAATATCCCCACTGCATCCAGTAGAAGTGAATAACATTTATTTAGTGCGTTCATTCCCTGTATAGAAAAAAGTTGCAATTTTCATTGTTTACAGCTTGTGGTATTAGTGCCATTTATTCTGTTAATCATTTTAAGATATGTTTCCACTGAGCTGTATTTGGAAGCTTTTTTTCCAAATATCAAATATGCCCAGTGAACTGATTTTTTAATAACAACTCCTTAGATCAAATGGTCTTAAGTTCCTATCAGAGTCAACAACATAACTGAGCTTTTTGGACTGGATTGATAAACCCATAACATTGTGCACATGAAGCACCCTTACACAGTGCTGCAAAGTGCTCCAACACAAAGACATATAGAACCATGAAGAGGTGGTCCCATTGCTGTGCAGAATGTTAATGAGACATTTTGTGGTGGGAAAGGCATATGATAATTAGCCATGAGCTCTCTCTGTGGAACAGCCTCCAAGAAGCCATCTACATGACCAAGCAGTTCAAGAAAGCACTTGGCCATGTAGATCAGCATAGCCATCCTCACTATGTTGCAGTAACAAACAATGGCCAAAAAAAATGTTCAACCACAAACATGAAAGTGTGTGTGTGGGGGGAGAATGATTGGATGTCAGGGCTTGCTGTAAAAGTGCCATATCAGCAAAATCATCAAAACGGGGATCAGGGGCTGGGGGAACCATCAGGCACCAATGAGGATAATGTTAAAAAGGCACCAGCATTACTGTGGGGACCTGGGTGTGGTGGAATAATTCTATCATACCTGTACCAGCATTGCTTTGGGGATGGAGGGATATGCTGGACATCAGGGAATAGTGCCCTAAGGCACAGAACAGCTTGATGGTAATGGGGGGAGACCAGTCCCAACTCTTAAGTACTGTAATGGCACCACCCGCAGTACAAGATGCTAGCAATGTTACTAGGGGGATCGAGGGGAGTGGAGGGATTCATTGGATACCAGGGATGAGTTCCTAAAGTGCCATAATGGCACCAAAGTTACTATGGGGCCATTGGGTGGGGAGATACATTAGACCACAAGGGAATACCCCTTAAAGTGTCTTAAGTCACATACAGCATGACAAGGATTGAGGGAAACCAGTGGACACCTGGGCTTACAGTTTTAAGAGCCATAATGGCACTAACGGTAGTACAGTGTTGGCGGGATCTACTAGACCACTAGGGCTGGATCTTTAAAGTGCCATAACTGCACCAACATCTTAATGGAGGTCATAGGGTGGGAGTTACATTAGACCATGAGGGCCCAAGTCAGATGTGCCGTAATGACACTGAAGTTTTATTGGTGTGAGTGGACCATGGGAGAGTAGAGACAGAGACTGTGTGTGTGTGTGTGTGTGTGTGTGTGTGTGTGTGTGTGTGTGTGTGTGTGTGTGTGTGTGTGTGTGTGTGTGTGTATGCGTGTACACGCTTGTGCATGTGCTTGTATATGTGTTTGTGAAAGACTGACTGGAGGGGGATTCCATTGCATACACAAGCAGCAGGGTATTACCCCAATGTACAGGTCAGTCATGATAATGACTGTAATTCAGGAAACATGCAAAAGGTCCGACTTTGCTGTGGCTAACATATTCCTGAATTGCATTTGGGTAGATTGTGCTGGAATTGCTTCTCTAGCATGAGCCGTATGGCTTATGCTAAGATCTTTACTGTATTCCTGGGTTTGTCTTTACAAGTGTTGCCAGTGACTGCATTGCTGCTAATGTCATTCCATCCTTGATCAAATCTGACCCCTTAAATGTCATTTTCTTCCTCACAACTACTTTACCATCCCCGTACAGTGTCTGATGAAATTCCAAATCACTTCTCACTTCTGCCTCACTCACTAAGGCCACTACATCTGTTTATGACTTCTACTCTCCTTTAAACCAGTGTATAGAGAGGCATTAGGATAATGAGAAAGTCAGAAATAAACACCTGTGGTAAAACTCCCAAATAAACCTCACTAGACACCTACAACAACTGGAAAGGCCACAAGAATGCATCACTAAGTGGATATTAGGCCTTAGAAACATGCACTATACGGACAGACTCAAAAACCTCCAACTATACTCTGTCTCTTATTGCCTACTTAGCGGCAATCTCTGCTTGATCTACAAAGCCATGTCTGACCCAGAGCTGCTAGATATGCTACACCTAAAGAAATCCCATTCCCTCCGTGCCACACACTCCAGAAACCTAAATCTCATTACCACAATAAACAGAACATGCTGGAGGGACAGGTTCCTAACCCAGAGACTTCCCATACTCTGGAACAAACTTCCCATTCATGTCAAACAGAGCACTTCACTGGCCCTCTTTAAGAGAAATCTTGATGAATGGATGGGCAATAGGAAGTTCACCCCGGGGATCACTTCAGTGGCCTTGCTTGACAGGGGGACTGGGAACTAACATTGGGTGGCATGATGCCAGGGAATCTTCTTGGCTAACTACCCTGGAGTCTATATAAGCCTAGCCCAAGTACACACCTATGAACCTATAAACAAACAAATACTGTAATAAGGGGAAAAAGCAACTTGCTTCACATAAAATATTGTCAGCTCAAATCCTAGAAAATAGTTAGGTAGTACAACAAAGGAGTGGTGCACACCATTAGCAAGACTAAGGTGCCTACTACAGGGGAAGTCATAAGACTTTTTCAAAATTATTTTGGGAGTATTAAAATTATATTAGGAGTATTAGAAGTAACATCCAACACTGCAATGAAATCCAGTCAAATGGTATGACCTTTTGTGATCCGAAAGCTGTAACCAACAACCTACCAGATCTGATGTCATTTCTTCTGTCCACTCCTCAATGGATGGTTGTATCAGAGCTGTCTTGTATCTGACTTCGGCCACTCTTAGAGTTTGGATCCCAAGCTCAGGTTCTTCCCCTTTTTGATAACTCCCCAAAAGTAAAGAGTTACCTCAAATCTCATTTGCATCTCATTTGCATCGGACATGGTAATATCCCTCATCTTTGGGAGATTATGTTCACTATCCTTTATTCTCTCCTTTGCACCCTCCCTTACCAAAAAAAAAAACTTTGGGGCTTATTCTGTTCTTTCTAATAGTCATCCTTTTAGTGCTGTCTCTTCTTTAACTTCTCTAGTGGTAACATTTTAGTAAAGGTTTTTAGTTTACCTTTCTCTAGTAGTACAGTATGTTTTTGTGTAGTAGCTGTTATTGTAGTTAGTGTTTTCTGCTGTTACTGTTGTGGTTTTTGTTTTGTTTATTCATTATGTCAGATAAACCATCTGTATATAAGAAAAAGCATGGCCCGCAGCCACAAAATCCCCAGCGCAAACACACAAATGCCATGTGTGTTTATTGTTTAGGAGCTGCCCATCTGGATGAACAATGCTCTATTTGCATTTCCTTTGGTCACAGGATGCTGTGGGGTAGAAGAAACAAATTAGTTATCAAGGGGCTACTCCTTTCCTGTGCAGAAGAAATTCCCCTTCTCACTTTACTGCTGCTTCTGCTATATCTCCTCCTGCAAAAAAGGCTGCTGATAAATCCAGGGCTAAGAAGATCCATGACAAGCATAGGGGAAAAAGGAGAAGTCGAAAGGCTCAAAGAAGTAGTGGCTGAATCACTCATCTTCTTCAGCTCCATCCCTGAAGATTCCCAAGTCTTTGGATCTGACCCCATCATCAGAATCTATATTTAGATCTAGCACTCCTCTATTGATGGAACTATGATTCTTCCACTGCCTAATCACTCTGATTGGTGTGGATTTGTCCCTCCCCCACAGGAGTGCCCTGGTTCCTGATCCTACACTTTCTACCCTGTCTGGACAGTAAGCCCCTAAATGTCTTGAGTCCATCCACACTGAGGACTTTAATACAGCTGCTGAGTCTTTTTTCTCCTTTGATTTGGATGTTATTTGGGAAATTTTACAGGCACCTTAATCTTTATGGACATCAGGTTTGGTTTTAAGCCCTATGCTTCTAAAGTGTAGCCACACAATGCACTTATGCTGTACTTATGATGTCAGAAATAGTCCAAAAAATGGCATATCCGCTGCTAGTGGTGTTTGGCTTTATTAATCTGAATGCACAGATAGGCACTTAAAAGAGGTCATATAGCTGAAATACTGGTATGTTTTAAGGGGTTTTGTGCTTATATCCTATGGGCCTCCATTAAAGGAGGTTTAAGGTATTGCACAGTGAAGACTCTAGCTTGCCTGGGTCTTTCTTGCATTTTTAATGAGTGGTTTATCTGTGTGACCTTTTTACTTTTGGTTTATGTGTATATGTATATATATATATATATATATATATATATATATATATATATATATATATATATCTATGTATATGTATGTGTATATATATATATATATATATATATATATGTATTGTGTGTATATATATATATATGTATATATATATATATATATATATTATATATATTATAAAATATATATATTATATATGTATATTTTATATATATATATATATATATATATATATATATATATATATATATATATATATATATATATATATATATATATATATATATATATATATATATATATATATATATATATATGTAGGTTTATAGGTAAATACTAGGTAATCAATCTGCAGACTATTACAAGCCTAGCCAATTACCAGACAGTGACTGAAGGTTACGAATTAAACCTTGTACATTGTGACTGTAAGGTGAAGACCTTAACTATTATGCTAACCCCAATATATGCATAACTTTGTGTGTGTGTGTGTGTGTGTGTGTGTGTGTGTGTGTGTGTGTGTGTGTGTGTGTGTGTGTGTGTGTGTGTGTGCAAAACAGAAGTTAATGACAAACTTGTTCTGGATGTAAACAGAGGCTCGCTTGGTCCATAATCTTAAAAAATTTGAAATGTCTCTGTTACATTTTCTCCTCTTATGAATGTTTAGCTTTAGTGCCGTGTCCCTCAGGTATGTAGTTAGTTTCCCCAAAGATGTGTTCCAAACCTACAATTTCAAGTAGAACTTTAAACTATGCAGAGTTCACTTATTTTGTAATCATAATCCATACCGTTTTTGCTTGGTGTTACAACACTACACTTATTAACATTAAAGGCATATTCATTCCTACAGCACCACATTTGCATATTTTGTAGGCCATCTTCAAGAACTTCAGCAACATTTTAACTAATTTATTATGTTACCTGATTTTTAGTCATTAGCTTATCCGTTTATCCAGATCTCATTTCCCATTTTTCATATTTGAGAGGAAGAATAAAATGAAAAGGAATGGCCTCAGATAACCAGAATTCATTTCTCACTTCCATATCTAAAAATGAGAAAATCATCAGTAGTAAAGAGGGGTGATGTACATTGCTAGTAACCCCATCAGGGCATATAGGTAACCCTTATATCATTGCTTGTTGCATCCTCTTGCTTCAGCAGCATTTTCCCTGTTAAACTACATATCTACTGATATTTAATGCTTCTAATTTACCTGCTACTCTCACATGAGAAATACTGCCGTATGCCATGCCAAGGTTAAGATTAGTGTGCACTATTGGTTTTCATCAGTTGATACTATTACTTCTTCAATGAATGTACCAAGGTTCAAAAGATATTATCCTCCCTTAGTCAAGCTACACTGTTTCATATTTGTTTATTTATTTTACATTTGTTTACCGGGTATGTCTGTCTTTGCTAGTGGCCCTATGTCAGTGGAGGCTTGGGGAGAATAGCTCCTTTACAAAAACTCATTATAAACAATACAACAAAATTGATAACACTCATGAATACATAATAAACTTTGGTAAATATAGATAGTAAGTAGTTTATACATAAACAATAAAAATTGAAAGACTAGTATAAAGTGGAAAAAAAGGCTAACAAATAAACTAGCATGAAATAGCTTGTGCCATCATAGAGAAATAGCAACAAAACCACTGAACGAACTCAAACCAAAATAAAATAGGTCAAGGAAGAAACGAACAGCTCAAGCAGAAATAGCGTAATCTTCTTTAATAAACGCTTTCGTCGAAAGACTTCATCAGAATACAGCTTCAAATTACAAAAACTCTATAAATACTGATCATGATACACAATTATCCAATTAACCAATAAAATAATTAAAACTGTGCAATATAATCGACATAGTTTAGACAAATAACTTTATATCACCACTTTTATCAATGCATAATTTACGATCTTTTAAAAAACATTTAATACTTGTAGCATCATTTAAACCAGGGAATTTATCCGATCTTAACTTAATTTGCCACAAAGTTTCCCTTTGTTCTACGTAGTTTTTAAAATCACCCCCTCTTAGGTCTGTCTTACATACTTCCAATACTGAAAATAAAAACTTCTTAAAGTTATGACATTCTATAGAGTGTTTGTATAAAGCGTTGGTCTCATCATGTTTTCTAATACTGTAAATATGTTCACGAATGCGGGTTTTTAAACTCCTAATAGTCATTCCTACGTAGAAACTAGGGCATTTGCTAAAGGTACTAATGTAAATAACTCCCTTAGCATTACAATCAACATAACCCGGGACTTCCAGTGTCTCATTTAAGGTATCAACTGCTATATATGGCCCTTCGGCAATAAACCTACACATATTACAATGGTGACATACAAACATTCCCTTTTTCTTAATTTTAACTGAGTCACCAGAATTCCTATTGTTATTTTCCAATGCCTTTTTTATGTTAAAATTATTCCTAAAAACAAATGTGGGTCTAACCCCTAAAATGTTTACTATATCAGGATTTCCTTGTATAATTTTCCAATTTCCCTCAAGCAAATGTTTAATTTCACAACTATCTATACTAAGATCTAAAGAACAAATCAGTTCACCATCTCCCCTAGTACTAATTTTACTTTTAGTCATTAAAGTTTGATTATTAGAATCTACCGCATTCAGTATGGCCTGATAATGTGAAGTCCTTTTGTTCAGAACTTCCTCAGTAATATTGTCCAATAATAATTTATCATAGCCTCTGTTGACAAACATAGATCTAATAAAATCAATTTACAAACTAAGATCATCCTCTTTAGAAGTCATTCGACAAGCCCTAATAAGCTGTCCTATAGGTATATTTCTAACTATATGTCTAGAATGCCCACTACGATAATGAAGATAACTATTTGTGAAGGTATTTTTACGATGTATTCGACTGTGGAAACGATGTTCAATTTTGTCCCACCATAGTTGTATGTCCAAAAAAGTCACAGATAACCCAACATCCCCAGTAGTAAACTTCAAAAAACTAACTGTAGAGTTAACTTCAGAAATGAAGGTGTTAACCGTGTCATAATTTCCTTCTATAATGAAGACCAAATCGTCCATGAATCTGTAATAAAAGGAAATATGAAAAATGTTCCTCAATCTATCAAGATGTTCCTGTTCCCACCAGGTCATAATTAAGTTTGCATACGAGGGTGCAGCTGGAGATCCCATGGCTACCCCTTTTTTTTGTTTATAAAAAGTTTCATCAAACAAAAAATAGTTGTTATGTAGCACAATGTCCAGTAATCTACAAATGATATAAACACTGCCTACACTGTATTTTTTACTTTTAGTTAGCAACATTCTTATTGCCTCCACCCCTTCATCGTGGGGAATACAAGTATACAGTGACACTACATCCATAGTAAAGATAGTAAATCTGTTAGGATCAAAAATCGATGTGTCCATGTAGTCTCTTAATCTAGCCAGAAAATGCCAGGAGTCCTTGATAAAGGATGCCTGTTCAAGTACTAAGGGACCTAAAGTTGCATCAAGGACAAGTGAAATCCCTTCGGTAACCGAATGGGGTGAAGAAACTATCGGTCTAAATGGTGGATCCAAGAGATTTTTGTGTACTTTCGGAATACCGAACAGAACACCTATTTTAGGTTGTTCATTAACACAAAAGTTGTAAATATCTATAGTTATTCACTGGACATTAATGCTTCATATAAGTGGTACTGAATCAAACAATGTTTCTTCTTAATTTCAAAAAGGGGAATAACTTCATATTCTTCCTCGTTCTTTAAAATTTCTAACATCTTTTGTCTGTATACTTCCTGTTCCATTATCACAATATTTCCGCCCTTATCACTTTTCATAAATCTCAACAACTGATTTTTGTCACGTAGTTGCTTAAAGGCCTTCCTTTCTTCAAAATTTAAATTATATTTGTAATAATTCTTACTAGATAAAACAGTATCAAGTTCTTTCACACATACATCTTCAAAGACTTTTAAAGTGTACATTAATTGAGGATTGTAAGTAGAGGGCTTAACTAAAGCTCTATTGACTTCTGGTACATTGTGCATCAAATAAAAGAGATTCAGTTTTCTAACATATTTCTTAATGTCTACCACTGTTTTGCTAAAATCAGCCTTAACAGTTGGTACAAAATTCAATCCTAGTCTTAATACATCTAATTCAGTTTCAGTAAATACAATATCGGTCAGATTAATAATATCAAATTGGTTGTCCCTAAAATTATTTGTCAAGTGTTTCAAATTTCGTCCCCCGAGGAATTGGACGCTAGAAATGTCCGACTCCTGGTGAACACTGTCTTTTTTGTGACTGGTAAGCTCTTTTTCGCTAAAAAAGAAGAAGTAGATGTAGTAGAGGAGTCCGTTAAGGAATGACCTACACCAGTAACAACCTTTGTCCTGTTAACACAGTCGTCAAATGCTTTATCCGCCAAATTATTGACGGCTAAACTAGAACCTTCAGTAACAATGTCTAGATGTCCTTCAAGGATGCATCTGCAGTCCTTACAAATGGGTTGTCCTGTCGTCAGGCAGCCCCTCGGTCGGCCGGATTCCAAAGTCTGGGTCTGGCCTCGGCTGGTGTCGCACTTCACCCGACGTCATAGCTGCAGTTCTTCGGGTATAAAGGCATCAGCCGACGCCATTTTCCCCAGTCTTTCTTGCCGCGTGGCGCCCGAAGCAGAAGCTGTTCGCAAGTGCCGGTCGGTCAGATCCAGAGATTACTACTACCGAATACTACTTCGAAGACTTCTAAAAAGCTAAGTACCCCATTGGGGACTCTTTCTTGCCTTAGCCGATGTCAGAAAAAGTGAATAACTGTTTAACTTGTGGGAAACAAATACCTCATAAAGATTTCCACTCTTACTGCTTACCTTGTTTAGGCCCAGACCACGACGTAGCAGCTTGTCTAGCCTGTGCTTCTTTCAACCGACGGACACTTAGACATCGGTCGGAGTTTGCTGAACAGTTTTTCGGCTCAGATTTTGCGTACATAATGCCGTCGGATCCTCCGACTTCTCAAGTTGTTAAGAAACGCAAAGAAAAGGACCGACACTCGCGGTCCGCGGTTTCGGCCGAAACCACGGTTAAGCAAACCGCGAGTGTCTCGGTTTCGGCCGAAACCGAGCAAACGGTTCTATCTTCAGCTGAATCCATGACTACTACCGAGGCCCCTTCTACCCTGGTTGAATCGGCCTCTGAAGTTCTACCTGCTACTGTGGTTTCACAAGAATTATCGGACACCATCCCTTTGGATGTTTCTACCCCTGCACGTGGTGCTGCTAGGCGCCTGCAGCCATGTCTATAAAGGCCTTAGCAAGGGCTAAAGCAGACAAAACTTCTAAGTCTGTGCCTGTTAAGCCCCCCTCTCACAGGCCCAGTTCCAGTTCCCAAATGCTTACTCTGGCAGAGGATCTCATCTCTTTAATAAGGGGATCCCAATCTCACCCAGACAGGGCCTCTCAACCTCCAGAAAAGAGACCTAGAGCAGAGCCCCCTGAGCCAGTGTCCTCAGATGATTCTTCTGATGATACAGACAATACAGACCATCCAGAGGCTCCTTTTTCTACTTATGAAGATTCCGATGCTGAGGAATCGATTCCTTCTGCCTCTCCACCAGAGGAATTTTCCTTTGGGGAAACTTTACATGCCATGAGAGAGCAATTCCAATGGCAGGGACAAGATTTCTCAGATTCAAGGAAAAGGCTTAGGACCTTTTTGCATTTACCACAACATAGGCCTTTAGCTATACCTCCAGTTCTTCCTGTTGTGGATGATGCATTTAATGATGCTTGCACTGCTCCTGATACTTTACCTCCAGCCCCTGCTAAGCCCGATAGGTTCTACAGGGTCCCGGACACTCATCACCATTTATACAAGGCTCCTTTTGCGGATCCGAGACTATCTCCCAGGGGCCTAAGGCAGTAGCTTCGACCTCAGTTAAAAATCTTCTCCTTCTGAAAGGGAATCCAGGTCCTTAGAGATGGGGTAAAAGTATACACCTCTGCTACTCTCTCAGCTAGGGCATTGAACTGTCAGTTTCATATGATCCAATACCAGGAGTTTATGCTTGATCAGTTAACTAAGAAACTGTCCTCTGATGATTCTTTAGATAAGAAATATGTTCTAGAAATGGTGCATAACATTCAGCAGGTTAGTAACCATTCCTTAAAATGTGGCTATGATGCACTGGAGGCTTCCTTTAGATCAGCCATGACTGGCACAGTTATAAGAAGGCATGCATGGTTGAAAGAACAGGTCTTGCCGGATCATGTTAAAGCAAAACTATTAGATGCTCCTATGGATAAGGTCAGTTTATTTGGTTCTCCTGCTCAACAGGTACTGAAGAAAATGGAAGAGAAGGCAAAATCTGTACAAACAGTGAAAGATTTCTTACAGGTTCAGCCTCCAAGGTTTAGCAGGAACTGGCCTTCCAAAAATTGGTCCTTTCCAGACTCCTCTAAAACTCAGAGAGGCAGGAATAGGCGTTCAAGAGGCAGAAATCAATCCAGAGGAGGTGCCTACAGGGGACGCCAGTGGCAAGGTAACAACCAACGAGGCACAGACACAACTACTACCACTGCAACAGGACAATCACAGTGACTTGGCTCTGGCACCGCCTACCAGGGAACAAATAGCAGCACCCTTAGGCGGAAAGTTAGCCTTATTTTCAAAAAACTGGCACTATATCACAAGAGACAAGTGGATTTTGCAAACTATAGACCAAGGCTACAGGTTTCATTTCCACACTTTACCAGGAAAAAGAGGAATGCCAAACCTACCACCAAATCAAAAGACAGAAGCTCTAAAACAAATAGCTCAATTAGCAAAGATGAGAGCTGTGGAAAGGGTACCATCTATGGAACAAGGCAAGGGATTTTACTCCAGACTATTCCTGGTACCAAGAAAAGAGAAAAATTGGAGGCCTACCTGTCCGCTTTAAACACATTCATCATTGTTCCAAAATTCAAAATGCTGACCCTACAGCAACTTCTTCCCATGCTGGGCAAGGAGTACTGGCTGGTAACTCTAGATCTCAAGGAGGCATACCTGCACGTCCCCATACGACCAAATTGCAGAAGATACCTCAGATTTCTTGCAGGATCAGAGCATTATCAATTCTCAGCATTGCCCTTTGGCTTATCTACTGTGCCCAGAGTGTTCACGAAATGCCTGGCATCAGTAATCGCTCACTGCAGGCTTCAGGGAATCCAAATATATCCATACCTGGACGACTGCCTGATACAAGCGGACAACAAAAACAAGCTAACAGAAGACTTACAAAGAGTCATTTGCTTACTACAAGCCCTGGGATACACAGTCAATATAAAAAAGTCAAGACTGATACCATCCCAAAGAATAACCTTCTTAGGTGCAGAATTGGACACAGTAAAACAGATGGCATTCCTAACTGCAGAAAAACAAAACCAACTTCCTCTCTACTTCTTGGCATTAACAAAGCAGAACAAACTAACAGCAAGGAAAGTACTGCAGGCCTTGGGCTTCATGGCATCCTGCATAATCCTGGTCCCCCATGCCAGACTGCATATGAGAAAGCTACAGTGGTACCTAAAGAATTGATGGTCTCAACACAGGCACAGCTTAGAAACCGAAATACCACTAATTCCATGCCTGAAACAAGAGTTCCTATGGTGGGCTCAGGCATGCCAGTCAAACCCAGGTTTGCCCTTCCACAGCATTTAACCAAGCCAAACCATCACAACGGACGCCTCAGACCTCGGTTGGGGGGCCCACATGCTGGACAAGTGCATACAAGGCTTATGGACTCCAGATCAGCTGCACCTGCACATAAATCAAAAAGAAATGCTGGCAGTGAAACTAGCAATCCAGAATTTCAGACCATTCCTCCAAGAAGGCCAGTTGATGATAAGGACAGACAACACCACAGTCATGTGGTACATCAACAAACAGGGAGGCACTCATTCATACCCTCTATGCCGGATGGCACTGGACCTATGGAATATGGCTCTGAGTTACAACATTCAGTTACAAGCAATTTTTGTACCGGGAAAAGAAAACATCCTAGCAGACATATTAAGCAGAATTACCTCGGATGCTCACGAATGGATGCTACACCCGGACATCTTCAAGGTCATCACAAAGAAATGGGGACTGCCACAAATAGACCTATTCGCATCCCCACTCAATCACCAGCTCAAGAAATTCTGCACAAGGACGTACCACCCACTTGCTTGGAAGGTGGACTCTCTATCTTTCAGTTGGAAAGGCCTGACAGCATATGCATTCCCACCTCTTCCTTTGATGCACAAGGTGCTATTGAAAATCAAAGAGGAACGTCCAAGGATCATTCTGATAGCTCCAGATTGGCCAAGACAACATTGGTACCCATTACTGAGGAGCATGTCTTGGGGGAAAATGTGGACACTACCCCTGATTCCTTTGATGTTAACTCAGAGCGACTACAACATCCTGCATCCAAACCTGAAAACTCTGCAACTGACTGCCTGGAACATTACATAAGAGCAACTAACCCAGATTTATCCCAAAGGGTTAAAGACATTATCCTTGAGGCCCGCAGACCCTCAACAAGAAGGAACTATGCAGGAAAATGGAAAAGGTTTCTCATTTGGAGTACTGAGAGGGGCAAAGATGTGTCAAAGGTAGACATTGCCAACATCCTGGAGTATTTGGCAGAGCTTTTCCATACAGGCCTGTCCTATTCCTCCATCAAGATACATGCATCAGCTATTTCTGCAGAATACAGCTTGATCCCCTGTCTTTTCGCATCCTCTACTCAGGCAGTTTCTGAGAGGAATTAAGAATGTAAAACCTCCTAGGAAACCACCATTACCAGCATGGGACTTGAACTTTGTGCTAGAAAAATTGACACTCTCCCCTTTCGAACCAGCAGCAACAGCAGATCTTCAACACCTATCCTGGAAAACTGCTTTCCTGCTGGCAGTTACCTCAGCAAGAAGGGTTTCTGAGCTACAGGCTTTAATGGCAGTACAACCCTTCCTAATCTTCCATCAAGATAGAGTGTCCATGAGAACTAATCCTACATTTATGCCTAAGGTGGTATCCAGAGTGTCTTTAAACCAGGCAATCCACCTACCTACCTTCTTCCCCAATCCACAGAACAGGGGGGAAAGACTGCTGCATACTTTGGATGTACATAGACAGTTGCGCTACTACCTGGACAGAACCAAGGGCAATAGAAAAACTGACCAGCTTCTGGTAGCATATGCAACAGGAAGGGAAGGAAAAGCAATTTCCAAACAGACAATCTCCAAGTGGATAGGAAATTGCATTAGATTCTGTTACTTCTACCATGGAAAGCAAATTCCACAAAACATAAGGCCTCATTCTACAAGGGCTACAGCCACTACCACAGCTTTCTTACGAGGAGTGGCTACCAAGGACATTATAGAGGCTGCTACTTGGACCTCCGTGCATACATTTGCCAAGCATTATAACTTACCTTTATACTCTAGATCCCGAGCAGGGTTTGCCACTGCTGTTTTGCAAGGGATCCTAACTACACCATAATTTCTTCTTCCTCCTCCCCTAGTTTGGCTATGGTATTCTACCCATTTGTAAGGACTGCAGATGCATCCTTGAAGGACATAGTACAGTTTTGTACCTACCATAAATGTAGATGTCCAAACAGGATTGCATCTGCAGTCAGGATTACCCACCCTCCTTCCCCTCTGTGGTATTCCTAGGGTATTTGCCCACCTAATAGCTAGCTGGGGGGGGATCTCTTATGGTGTATTTGTTTGTATATATGTACATACATGATTATTTTTTGTGCTTGCCTTCTACTATTTGGAAACATTGGCATTTATCCAAAATTTAGCTATCCAAGAGGGCAACTGGCATCTGGGGCAAGAAACACTGAGGAAAATGGCGTCGGCTGATGCCTTTATACCCGAAGAACTGCAGCTATGACGTCGGGTGAAGTGCGACACCAGCTGAGGCCAGACCCAGACTTTGGAATCCGGCCGACCGAGGGGCTGCCTGACGACAGGACAACCCATTTGTAAGGACTGCAGATGCAGTCCTGTTCGGACATCTACATTTATGGTAGGTACAAAACTGTACTTTCTTCATCTTCCCAGTTTCCTGGAACATTGTTGCCATTGTCAATAACAGTCATTTTAGATGGTTTAGATGAAGCACCTCGATTAGTTTTATGAACAGAGGTAAAAGTAATGCCGTTAGTGTCAGGACATGCAGCGGAAACCACTGAACTATAGTTCCGCCTATTGACAGTGTTAAAGCTTACAGTTTTAACATTCTTGTTGTTATTTTTAAATCCTACAGTAAAATTATCATAGGCAGTCCCTTCTTCATAAGAAGAAATGTCTCGCAATAGTTTAAGATGCTTCCGGTTTGTTACCTCCATAGAATGTTTCTCTATTTCATCAGTTAACTTGTTAAAAAACTCAGCCCTGTTGCTCTCAATTAGTAAACTGCAAATGTCTTTCTCAATATTAGCAATTTCATCTTTTAAAGCCAACATTTTAAATCTATTGATGTTAAGTTGTCAATCTCGCCTTCATTCTTGCTTGATGGGTTCGGAGCCGATCCCTCGGCTCCGACTCGGCACTTGCTAAGCTCGAGAGTCACTTTTACCAGCTCGAGGCAGCCCCATATCCCATGATGCAAGGCGGTAAGTACCCAGATCTCGTTTGCCGCTTCGCTTATGAGGTCCTCCTTTTACCAGCTCCTGGTAAGTGATTTACTAATTCGCTATTTTAGCCCCTTTTAACTTAAAAACCCCTTATTGTTAGTTTTTATTTAGTTTTAAACTGTTTCTGACAGAAATTGGTCTGTCTCTTGTTATTTTTTTAGTCAGACTTTACCCATCCCATCCCCCCCCCCCTGTTAGGGTGTGTGTGTGTGATTGTAGTTATACCTTTTTGGTATATTTAAATTTAAATTCTTTGGCTGGTGTGTGTGTGTGTTGTGTTACACCATGTCAAAAGAAAGGGTCTCAGGCTTTAAGAAGTGTGACTCGTGCTGTCAGAAGATGTCTCTGACAGACGGTCACACTTCTTGCCTTTATTGCCTGGGGCCTCTTCACCTGCAGGACTCCTGTGCTATATGTCATTCTTTCAGCCAGAGAGTCCTGCAGGAAAGAAGAAACAAATTAATACTCAGGGGCCTTCTTAAGCCGGAGGGCTCTCCGGCTAAGTCGGCTCCACCTAAGACTACCAAGTCTTCCAAGGCCCAGGCTTCTGTGTCAAAGCCTGCGGCCTCGGCTCCGACTCGTTCTGAGTCGAGATCGGCTCCTGCTGGAGCCGATTCTGGCTTAACCAAGCCTTCGGCACTGATGGCTATCGGTGCCGATTCTGCATCGACCACTTCGGTGTCGGCTCCGATCGGCTCCGACCACCATGTGGCACAGGCATCGGTGTCGGCTCCGATCGGCTCCGACACCGTTACTTTTGTGGCTGTATCGGCTCCGGCTGGAGCCGATGCATCGAGGCTACCTGTCGGCTCTGATAAGTTGTCGGCTCCGACAGGTTCAATAGTTTCATCGGTTCCGATGGCTCCTTCGAGGAAGAGGTTGAGGTCTCCTTCCTTGGAGCCGATACTTTCGGCTCCGGCTTCACCTCTCTCTCGAACGGAGCCATCGGAGCCGATCTTCAAGGTCATCCAGGCTTTCGGACCATGACTTAGAGAGAGTGGTCAGTAGATTACTTAAGTCACAGGCACTGGCCCAAATGTTACATAGTCCGTCTCAACAGATGACTATTGGTCCACACCCCATTACAGTTCCTCCTTCAACTCTACCCCAGAGCTTGGAGTTGGAGTCTTCGGGAATGGTTACTGCTACGGCTGAGGGACGGATACCCCCTTCTGTCCCTTCAGCCTCTACTCTTATCTCCTCTTCGAGACCTTCCTTAGAGGGATTCGGTGGCCGGGCTTCCATGGTCTCCTCTGAGGGGGTGAGTGGCATCGGACCCTTGTCCGAACCCGCTCTTCCCTTGGAGCCTCGGCCTTGGTGAGCTCGGCTCCGACATCTGCCTCGAGACTTCCCTTCGGTGGTCCCTGGAGTTCCTAGCTCTTCGGAACGGGTTCTCTCGGATCTGCCTGGGAGGGGAGCATTCGAGGTGATGAAGAGTGTGCTGGCCACTGGTATCAGCCAGCAGTCTGTTCCCTTAGCTCCTCCCTCTATAGTGCCTGTTGACATCTCTGCCACTTCTCTTGCTACAGGACCCAGGGATCCTCCGCCTCAGGTTTCCCCATTGGGAATTTCCCCCTCTTCCGAGGATTCTCCTGATGTTTCGGGAGATCCTCCTAGGAAGAGGACTTGTAAGAGGAAACACGTAGACTCGCCCGAGTCTATCACTTCAGATACTGACTTTGATGAGTCAGAGGGATCCCCAAGATCCCCCTCTGAGGATGTCTCCTTCTCAGACATCCTAGAACTCCTTAGACAGAGGGTAAACTGGCCCACCAATAATCCCTCTGAGGATGAGCCAGTATACCTAGAGGCGTTTGGGTCTCGGCCCTCCACCTCCTGGGTGTCTCCGCCTTTCGACCCCCTTATGCAGGTTATTGCCCGAAAGGCGTGGGCTGCTCCTGACTCTGTAGAGCCAGTCCCTAGGAGGCCGTCAAAATTTATCACTGCCCCGTGTGACAAGCAATTCCTCACTAAGGGTGTCCCCGCTGATGCCATGGTGGTGGCTGCTGCCACCAAGAAGGAACTTGCAGATCCTTCCGCCGTCCATCCTCCTAATAAGGACTCTAGGACCATGGATAGGTGCGGTGGCGGATGTTTTCCTCAGCGACCTTTGCTATCGTCGCTGAATTACCTATGTCACTTCACAAGACTCCAGAGGGATATCCTTAAGGAGCTGGGTGAAGTAGTACAGGATCCTACAGCTGCAGGGGCTCAAGAAAAAATTGCTTCGCAGCTAGGAACCCTTAATTCCATTGCAAACTCCTCCATGCGGCTAATATCATATGCTGCTGATGGAGCGTAGGGCCGCAGGTACAGGTGTGGCTCTTAGGCGCCAAGCCTGGATGCGGCTATGTGACTTTGCAGATCCCTTTAAGGCGTCCTTCACAAATTCTCCCTTTGATGGGTCAGCTTTGTTTGGCCCTCAGGTGAAGGAAACTTTGACCAGGTGTGAGCAGGACGGCAAGACTCTTTCTGCTGTAGGAGTCCGTTTTCCACCCTTCTAGACCTTACCCCAAAGGACAGAAAGGTGGCAAAATGTGGTTCCATAAATCCCAAGGAGTCACGCGGATTCACGTGGTCAGTTTACCCCTAGAGGCAGAGGGGTAACAACAACAGACGCCGCTCTAGAGGCAGAGGGGTCCAAAACCAGGGAAACAGAGAGCCTCTCTCTGACAAGCCCTTTCAGCATCCCTGAGATGTTGCCCGGCTGTCCCTCCTTGGAGGCAGTCGGGGGAAGATTATCACTGTACCCAGAAGCCTGGCTTTCCCTCACTCAAGACAGATGGGTACAGTCGATCATATCCAAGGGTTACGTAATTCCTTTCGAGGAAAATCCTTTCCCCTCAAATTCCCTTCCAGATGTACCACCCGGTCTAAGAGAAATTGCAGAGTTAGAAGTCTCAAAACTACTGCAAAAAAGAGCCATTCAGCCAGTTACAACAGACCATTCAGAGCCCGGAATCTACTCAAGGTTCTTTTTGGTCCCCAAAAAGACGGGAGACTGGAGACCAATATTGGATCTCAGCAGACTCAACAAGTCTGTGAGGAAGACAAGATTCCGAATGGTCACTCTTCAGTCAATTCTGCCCTTCTTACAGAAGGACAACTGGATGTGCTCAATAGATCTTCAGGATGCGTACTATCACATCAAAATTCACAGACGCTCCAGGAGATTTCTCCGCCGGCTGGGGTCCAGTCATTTCAGTTCAGAGCCCTGCCCTTTGGTCTCACTACAGCCCCAGAGTGTTCACCAAATGCATGGCAGTGGTCACGGCTCACCTGAGACGTCAAGGATTCCAGGTGTTTCCGTATCTCGACGACTGGCTCCTGTCAGCCACCACCAGGCATCAGCTTATTCAAGCCAGGGGTTACACAATAAGTCTTTGTTCTCATTTGGGCATCTCGATCAACTTCGAAAAGTCATCCTTATCGCCCTGCCAGTCTATTACTTTCATAGGCGTAAACTTAAACACTGTTCGGATGTCAGCTACCCTTACAGATCAAAGAGTTTCAGACATTCAGAGTCATGTCAGGATATTCTGGCCAACAAGAAAGTACAGGCCAGAATGGTTCTAAAGGTATTAGGTCTCATGGCTGCGGCCATTACTCTTCTTCCCCTGGCTCGATTCTACATGCGCCTTCTTCAGTGGATGCTGTTCACACAGTGGTCATACCAACAACTTCCAATGCGTCACCAGATTCTGGTGACACAGACTTGCAAAGATCATCTTGCTTGGTGGATCACATCTCCTCAGGTTCACCAAGGCAGGTACTTTGTACCCCCATTCCCCGATAGCCACTGTCACCACGGATGCCTCCCTGATCGGGGGGGGGGGTCATTATCAGGGCAGGATGGTTCATGGGACGTGGCAGCCGTTCGAGTACCATCTGCACATAAATGTCCTGGAGATGAGAGCAGTGCTTTTAACGTTGCAAGCCCTCAACAACTTTCTTCCCGTAGGGACAATTGCAGTCCACACAGGCAACATGTCTGTAGTTTGGTATATCAACAAACAGGGCGGAACCAAGTCCTACCCCTTGTGTCGAGAAGCGCTCAGACTATGGCAATGGGCGATCTCCTCTCATCGGTTTCTGGTAGCAACGCATATCCCTGGGAAAACCAACATTGTAGCGGACAGATTGAGCAGAGCTATTCTCATGCCTCACGAGTGGTCTCTCAAGCAATCTATAGCGGAAGAGATATTTCTGGAATGGGGTCGTCCATGTTGCGATCTTTTTGCTACTCCCCAAAACAGCAAATGCCCAGACTTCTTCTGTCTCTTCCCTCTACCAGGCCATCCCCCCAGAGACGCTCTGACCCAGGATTGGCCCCAGGGACTTCTTTATGCCTTCCCTCCATTTCCTCTGATCCCTCAAGTTATCCAGAAAGCTACCGTCTTGAGAGCCAAATTGATTCTCATTGCCCCTTACTGGCCTCGACAAGTTTGGTTCCCGTTCCTCCATCATCAAATTTTGGTGCAGCCGTGGCATCTGGACCCAGTGCCAGATCTTCTGATTCACCAATCCGGTCAGCTGCACCGGTCTATCCCTTCTCTCAACCTCACAGCATGGTTGCTCCACTTCCTTCCTTAGCCAGGCTTCCTTTGATCTCTAACCCAGTTAGAGACATCATAGTAACCGTTAAAATCCTCTACCAGGAGGATTTATACAAGCAAATGGAAACGTTTCTCTTATTGGGCTAAGGCCAAGAATATTGATCCTTTCACTGCCCCTGTTCAGGCAGTCCTGGACTTCTTAGCAGAATTTTTTCATGCAGGCTCCTCTTCTTCCACAGTCAGAGTTCAATTGGCTGCTATCTCCAACTTTCATGTCGGGGTCGCAGATCATAATATTATGTCCCATAGGCTCTGCAGGGCCTTCTTGAAAGGAATTTTCCTACTAAAGCCTCCAATCAGGAATCCTCCTCCTCAGTGGGATCTAAATTTAGTGCTGACATCCTTGATTCTTCCCCTTCGAGCCAGCTGTTTCTTGTTCCCTGAAATTTCTTTCTTGGAAAACTTTATTCCTAGTGGCTATTACATCGGCCAGGAGGGTGTCTGAACTTCATGCTCTATCGGTTTGACCCCCCTATTTGGTTTTTCACAAAGACAGAGTATCTTTGAGAACTAATCCGACCTTTTTGCCTAAGGTCGCTTCAAAGACCAATTTGAATCAATCCATTGATCTCCTGTATTTTTCCCAAACTATTCAGACAGAGCTGAACAAAACTACATTATCTTGATGTCCACCGTCAACTTAGATATTATTTGGACAGAACAAAAATTTAGAAAATCTGATCAACTTTTTGTTTCCTATGCGGATAATAAAAAGGCCTTCCTGTTTCTAAAGTGACCTTGTCCAGATGGCTTTCTTCGGTCATCTCTGAAATTTATCTGCTCAGGGGAAAACAGCTGTGCTCAAAACCTAAAGCACATTCAACTAGGAGCTTAGCTACTTCTACAGCCTTTCAAGCTAGACTTCCTTTAGACACTATTTGTGCAGCGCCACTTGGGCCACTCCTCACACTTTTGTTTCCCATTACAAATTGGACTTGGCCTCCAGGGACAGAGCCAGTTTTGGCTCTACAGTCTTCAAGAGTCTGTTCCATTGAGCCACCCGGGATAGAGGTGCTAGGACGGTCCCATCAAGCAGAATGAAGGCGAGATTGACAACTTAACATTAAGAAGTTATGTACCTACCATAACGTTCCATGTTAGTTGTCTTCTCGCCTTCTTTCTTGACCCTCCCTCCTTCCCCAGGCCTGGACAGACCTTGTTATAAGAAATTATTATGCTGAAGACCATTCAGACCTGGTCCTTCTTCCATCCTGTAAGTTTTCTTTCTTCCTTTGGGAAGTGTTTTATGCTTGGTGCTGTTGCCCTTTGTCATCAAACGAGATCTGGGTACTTACCGCCTTGCATCATGGGATATGGGGCTGCCTCAAGCTGGTAAAAGTGACTCTCGAGCTTAGCAAGTGCCGAGTCGGAGCCGAGGGATCGGCTCCGAACCCATCAAGCAAGAAAGAAGGCGAGAGAAGACAACTAACATGGAACGTTATGGTAGGTACATAACTTCTTATTTTCGATAAGCAGCCCTAAAAATCGTAGCCCTGCTTCGTTGAAAAAAGCGACTAACTGGTTAAATATTGGCTCACCTTTAATAACACCGTTGGGGCACTTAAAAAATCTAAGCCCCTTCAGCACAAGCTTCAGTTCAATGCACCGTTGAAAATAACAGTTTTCTAAATCTATTGAACGGTACCTTTTAAGCAGCTTTGCCAATAAATCACATTTCTTAGTGATTCCTTCCTCATTAAAGGCTTGTTGGTACTGTTTAACACCCCCAAAAGGATTAGAAAAGTTGTCTAGTAATGTTTTTAAATTGTATCCAGAAGAACCACGGACTCGTGCTGGTGGAACCGTTCGGCCGCTACGTTGGTTGTGGTTGACACGTTCCTCGTCAGTAACGTCAACCACTGTATCCATTTCCGTAAAAGAGCCCGCTGGGCTAGAGGCATTCGCTGCTTGCTCACTTGCCGTTGCTTTTGTCATCAGGAACTTCAAAGAACTCTGTATATCCATTAGTGTAGCTAATAGTAAATTTTCAGTACCTCCGGTAACAGTCCCAGGTGTCGGGTGTATTGATAAATTCAACAAAGGTTCTTCTCCTTCCTCAGCCATTAGTGGTGAAATCCAAACAAAACAGCAACAAAACCACTGAACGAACTCAAACCAAAATAAAATAGGTCAAGGAAGAAACGAACAGCTCAAGCAGAAATAGCGTAATCTTCTTTAATAAACGCTTTCGTCGAAAGACTTCATCAGAATACAGCTTCAAATTACAAAAACTCTATAAATACTGATCATGATACACAATTATCCAATTAACCAATAAAATAATTAAAACTGTGCAATATAATCGACATAGTTTAGACAAATAACTTTATATCACCACGTTATCTTCATTATCGTAGTGGGCATTCTAGAGATACAGTTAGAAATATGCCTAAAGGACAGCTTATTAGGGCTTGTCGAATTACTTCTAAAGAGGATGATCTTAGTTTGGAAATTGATTTTATTAGATCTATGTTTGTCAACAGAGGCTATGATAAATTATTATTGGACAATATTACTGAGGAAGTTCTGAACAAAAGGACTTCACATTATCAGGCCATACTGAATGCGGTAGATTCTAATAATCAAACTTTAATGACTAAAAGTAAAATTAGTACTAGGGGAGATGGTGAACTGATTTGTTCTTTAGATCTTAGTATAGATAGTTGTGAAATTAAACGTTTGCTTGAGGGAAATTGGAAAATTATACAAGGAAATCCTGATATAGTAAACATTTTAGGGGTTAGACCCAAATTTGTTTTTAGGAATAATTTTAACATAAAAAAGGCATTGGAAAATAACAATAGGAATTCTGGTGACTCAGTTAAAATTAAGAAAAAGGGAATGTTTGTATGTCACCATTGTAATATGTGTAGGTTTATTGCCGAAGGGCCATATATAGCAGTTGATACCTTAAATGAGACACTGGAAGTCCCGGGTTATGTTGATTGTAATGCTAAGGGAGTTATTTACATTAGTACCTGTAGCACATGCCCTAGTTTCTACGTAGGAATGACTATTAGGAGTTTAAAAACCCGCATTCGTGAACATATTTACAGTATTAGAAAACATGATGAGACCAACGCTTTATACAAACACTCTATAGAATGTCATAACTTTAAGAAGTTTTTATTTTCAGTATTGGAAGTATGTAAGACAGACCTAAGAGGGGGTGATTTTAAAAACTACGTAGAACAAAGGGAAACTTTGTGGCAAATTAAGTTAAGATCGGATAAATTCCCTGGTTTAAATGATGCTACAAATATTAAATGTTTTTTAAAAGATCGTAAATTATGCATTGATAAAAGTGGTGATATAAAGTTATTTGTCTAAACTATGTCGATTATATTGCACAGTTTTAATTATTTTATTGGTTAATTGGATAATTGTGTATCATGATCAGTATTTATAGAGTTTTTTGTAATTTGAAGCTGTATTCTGATGAAGTCTTTCGACAAAAGCGTTTATTAAAGAAGATTACGCTATTTCTGCTTGAGCTGTTCGTTTCTTCCTTGACCTATTTTATTTTGATCATAGAGAAATAACTGATCAGTAGATCAATATCATGGTTTTGGTGGTAAATATTTATGAGATACACGTGTGGTATACGAACAAGAATATGGCTGATTGTTGCTAGTGTTACTTGTTCTAAACAGTGATAACTAAGGCAATATTGAGGTAAAGTACAAGGAGGGAATATGGTGAAACTAGAAGAAGCTTGAGATAGGTAGATAAAATAGGAGCAGTAGTGAGGTTGAATAGGTTGAGAGAAATTGGAATTCCATGAGAGAAGAGGTAGTTTGGATGTTAGAATTTAGTAAGGAAGAGATACTTTGGCTGTAAGAACAAGGAAGGGCAGAATGATCAGCCTGAATTAGTGTGGGAGCAAAGCTAATTTTTGGTTAGGTGTTCCTTAAGCAGTAGTTTAAATTCGGATGTGTTGCTAGAATTTAGTATTGTCTGAGGCATGGAATTCCAGGACTTAGATATTTGGTGTGAGAATAGAGTTACCGTAACAATTAATTAGATTTAGTTACTTTGAGTAGTAGTTTGTTGGAAGATCTTAATGGCTTACCGTTTAAGTAGGGCTGCACTAAACTCTTGAGTGCTGGACAGTTGTCTGGGTGGTAGAAGATGAAATGAATTGGTTGAGGGTAGAAGATGGAATGAATTGGTTGAGGGACAGGAAATTGGGTAGTTCAATCAAATTTAGTTTATGAAGTGCTGTGCATTGATGTGATCTTTAAGGGAGGTTAGTAGCTAATTTTGTGATTTTGTTATAGCAGGACTCCAGTTTGTTTAAATCTGATTTTCTGAGATTAGTGAATAGTGGTGAGGCATATTAAAGGGTAGAAAGTAGATGAGTCCTAGATATGGAATGTCTAGTGGCCTCGGTCAGGTATGACTTGACTCTGTATAGTGAGCCTAGCTTAATGTGGACTTTTTTGATAGTTAGAGGTGATTGCCAAATTTTAGGTTGTTGTCAGTTGTGAATCCAAGGAGTTTGGTGTGTTGGACAGGTTCAGTTTGACTGATTAACTCTTGTAGGGGGGTGAGTTATCAGTGACTTTGTTGTTAGTGAAGAGCATAAGCTTTGTTTTATTTGTATTTATGAGTTGAGAGCCTGAGAGGTATTTTTCAATGTCTTAGAAAGATTGTTGTGTTGTCTGTAGGAGTTCTGGTAGGGCAGAAGCTGAACATATGAGGGAGAAGTCGTCTGCATATTGAACGACCATTGCATGCTGGGTGGCTGTGCTGAGCCTGTTGCTGAATACGGTGAAAGCAATGGACCGAGAAGTGAGTGAATATTTATCTGAAATAGATCTTTGCATTAATTTAGATAAGCTGTTTATGATTCTTTCCATGATTTTATATAAAATATCAGTCAGACTGTTGGATATAAAATTAAGGTATTGTGTCACCTCAATTTGTAAACTGATCTCACTGAAGCTTATAATGTTTTGCTTAACATCATTGATAGGTTTTTAGTAAGGTTGTATTTGAATCTGCATAAGACACCACAAGGCGTTTTAGAGGGTCTCATTGAATTTGAGTTTTTCTGTGTATGATTTTCTTTAGCTACTGCAAATAAATAGTAAATACTTGGAAAACAAAATAAAGGATACATACATGTGGAGTCTGAGATGAGCTCCTTTAACATTATGGTATTCTGTGCACTGTCACAAGAAAAAGTCATCTGTGCTAGATAGGAAATGCTGTTGCTTTAATTCCATCATACAAATGAGCATTAAATACTACTGCACATACCCTTCTCTGTCTACACCTGAGCACTTTCCTGACCATAAAGGTGTGTTCAGTTTGGGGTATGTTTGGGGCTGTCCATCCAACTGTATATATTCTTACTTTATCATGTCTAACTCGCCCTCCATTTTATATTCTTTAAAGAAGCAGAATCATTCTTTTGTGTCTGATCTTGTACTTTACTGCCATTTTAAAAAACTTCTAGTTCCTGTTTATATTGGATTTAATCACAGGTGTCAGTATCAGGTGTCATCTCCTTTATTTTGTACCACTTTTCCTTCAGTACCCCACAAGGCTGCAGTTCAGTTAACCATATAAGATCAATATTTTATGCCATTCTATTTTTCTCAGTGTGTCCCAAACCTCTTGTGCACACTGATACTTCAAAAATATATGTATGGTGTCAGCCTCTGGCTAAGGGCATCTGCATTATTATCTGATAATATTATTATTGTTGTCAGTTAATACAGAGAATTAAGGCTATGTTCTCCAGGGCTGAATTCCCCTGAGGTTCCATTTGCCTCTGAATAAGCCACATAAATAGACAGTTCTCGCTTGTGGATTTTGAAGGGTAATTACTATTAGACACCTAGCAAAATCCAAAGGTCAGAACCCAACCCTGTACCTTGTATCTTTTTTTTCAAACACCTTTATTGAATTATCACTTGTGACATAGACAAATTTATGCTCATATAAAAGTAATCAGACTATATTAACATAACAAACATTAAGCAATATTACATAAATTATTCAATTCCTGCCTTTTTTTAAATAAGAAACATCTTTATTAAATCATCACATACTACACAGGCAATCATACACTTATATAAATGAAACAAACACACACCAACAAAATGCTAGTAGCAAGCATTTTACATCACAAACCATACTGACACACTCCCAGTTGCAAACATTATACATCACTTATCTTTGTCACTCACATAGCTTATTTAAGTCCTGACATCTATTAGACCTCATTCCACCATTATGTATTGCTCCCACAACTTCCATTTTTTCCTATGTAGTTTGCTCCTGCCCTTTTCTAAAGATGTCAATTCAAAAAAAAAAAAAAAAGCCCGTTCCACGTCTGATGTTCAGCATTAGATAACTTTTGGAGTAGATTAAGCTACTTGGAGATGTTCATCATTTTTACTGCACCAGTATCCTATGGGCTGTATCCTGCTGACGATGCAGCACATGGGCAGTTTCCCAACAATCTAACTTCTCACACACACGCAGTCACTATGGGTGCCTATAGGCTAATGCTTTTTGGAGATAAGTATAAAAGCAGCCAAAGTGCTTAAAAATCTTCATTGCTTTCCTGCCATCTCATACATATACTTCTCTGAGAGTGACTTCTCTGGTGCAGCAGTTGGACAAGGCTTCCTGTCAGACAGACGGATAAGACCCATTTTAGGGACCCTTTCCACACATATAAATTATATTTTGAATATTTTCTAGTGGTTTCAATGTTTTTATGGTAAATAATGGGATATCACATTAAGAATGCTGGCTTTTCTGGAACGCCAGTGGATGTTCCGGAATTACTGTTACTGTCTCTCTAGGGATTGATTTCTAGAATTGGGTGTCATTTAGTGCCCTGGAGCTATATTTGAGTATTTCTTATTTTTTAAGTGTTTTTGGACTGTCAGTATTTTTTCTAGGAAAATTACAGATTGTTAAGTGACTACTTTTGTTTACATTTGGTTTGCTTAGATTTTATGTAATTTTACAGGGCAGCTAATTTAATTACTTTTCTTTAACTTTTAACTTAGAATTCTTGTATGCTGCTTGTGCTACTCTGTTGTGGGGTAAATGTGATTGGACTGGAAGGTTTCTTTGTTGTTTATGTTTATTAGTGACAGCTTATCTTCTGACTGCCCCATTAAGCATATCTTACTGGCAAATATGCTTTTTCCCTGGTTACAGTGTGAATATTTATCTCGGTCCTGCTGGTTCTTCTACTATACCTAAAAAGAATAAAAACATTGAAATATGAGCCTGTGCCTCCCTCCTGTGTGGGCTAGTAATGTGCCACAGATGATGGTGGGTGACTCTGCAGTGGCCAAACAGGTTCCTCAGACCAATTACTCTTTCCTTGAATCCCTCTGGAGTAGCATTTCTGGCCACTATGGACTAGGGGTCAGACACATCCTCTGTGGTTGTTGCTTGGGCATGGGAGTACCATTCAATTTGGGTACAGAAGATATATTGAGAAGGTCTTCTTGTGCTTCCTGGAGAAAGGGATTTTTTGTTTGGAATTATACGTTGCCCCAGCCATTCATCCATTTGGAATGTATCTAGAAAAAAGAAACAGAAAGTTAATCTTATTGAAAAAAAAATGGTTCCTATCTGTAAAAATAATGATATCACCCTTGCCAGGAGTTTATTACAGTCAATCAACTTTGGCTGCTATATGCCAACTTCTAATACTGCTGCTCCTATTATAAAGATGGAATATGCATTTTCCGATGTATCTGATGTTGATAGACACAGGGTTAGCTCACCCCAGGATTCTATAGCCCAAGACTCTGATGATGTCCTTCCATTGCACTGTTGCAGTATTCCTTACAATAGGGGTCCCCTGCCAGGGTTGGCCCCACTTCCGGCCAGTGTACAAAAGCCTTTAGGTTGCTAAGGGTACACCGTATATCACACATTATGCTCCACACATAAAGTGTATGGCATGAAGGCGATGTCCAGATGTACCATCCTCAGAACTTTTTTGCTGCCAGTCCAAACACCATCTTCGATCATTGTTCTGAACACTCGCTTCATTTGCTGGTTAACTAAGCTGTTTTTCAGATAAGTGTTCCATTGGGGTTTTGTTCATATGTTTTTTTCTTTGTTTTTGTTGCTTGTGAGGCTCATGTTATCCAGAAAGGGTAAATGCCAGTGAAGGAAACAGATTCCCCATAAAGATCATCGTGGGCAGTGTTTATTTTGTCTAGGTACTTCCCACAAAATACATCCTGTTCTGTTTGCCAGGCTTTTGTCCTGAAGACTCTGCATAGTCAGCTTTTCTCTTTGGCCATATATTTAGAAAACCATTGTCTTAAGCTTTTGTCAAAACACCGTGTAAGGACCTTTCCACTTTGAGGGTCAGCTGTACATGAAGAAGAAGAAGGCCAAGAAAGCTAGGTCTGAATCTTCAGCTATGCTGCCTCTGCCAGACGTCTCTCTTGAGGATAGTGAAAGGCCAGAAAATTGACCGCCTCCTTTGTTAGATTCCTCTATCACAAATGCTTAGGAGGCTGGCATGGATCTGGCTTCATGCATGTCCATGGAGGCCTTGCAGACACCCGCTTCAGATTTTTAGGAGGAAACAGTGGCTGATTTGTTACCAAATGGCCTAGGGATGTTCCTCAGATTTTGGTTAGGGAAGTGGTACCGACTACCATTATAGTGTGTCATACGGGATCTATACCTTCTAAGTTTTTCAAGGCTAATTTCCCCTTAAAGAAGAAACAAAAAGCTAAACATGTTTCTCCTGCTCCTAAGGACCCTCAGAGTGTGTGGCAGAATGTCACTCAAGGTTTGTTTAATGCCCTTATGGCTTTAAAGCCTCCTCAAGGAGTTTCTCTTCTGGCTCCCCCTTGGTCTTCTACTCCTCTTAAGAGGCCTAGGGAGCAAGATTCCTCTCAGGAGGAGGATTTGGATGAGGAATCCCTTGCACATTCTTCCCAGATTTTTTCTCCCTTAGACTATGGTTCTGAGGAAGAGGAGTCCACTAGTCCTGACTTTCCTATTGAAGAGATTTTCCTTTGGGGACACAATTTTCAGAATGATGGAATTTTTCAAATGGGATTGTGCCCAGCTCTCTGAGTTCAGAAGAGTTATTATGAGTTTCTGCAAATGGTCTTTGTTAGACCTTCTGCTGTTTCTGCTGTTCTGGCTTCCTTGTTGGATGCCTTTACTGCTGCATCTCACACTCCTTATTCCCAGCCCGCCTATTCCAAAAAAACCTAATAGGTTTTATAAGGTGCCTGATGACTGCAAGTTCCTTTATAAGAACCCCTGTGCTTCCCCTTTTGTAGTGTCTGCAGCATATGACAAACCATGAAAGTTACTGCCTTCTACAAAGTTGCTTCCTTCTGATAAAGACAGCAGAACTATGGAAAGACTGGGTAAGAAGGTATGTACGTCAGCTACCCTTGCTTTTAAGTCTGTTGTTTATCAGACCCATATGACAAGATAGATTTTGGCTCTTCTGTTTCAGGCCTGTCAGTTTATTTCTTACTTTTTTTACTACAAAGGGAAGACTTTTTGCTCCCTCCTTGTTAGGGACTTCTTCTCAGGTGGCTTGCCATTCTATTAAATGCAGTTATGATGCAGCAGATGTTTTTCTATGGCTTCTGCTTTTGGTTCTGTGCTAAGGAGATATTCTTGGCTTCAGCTTCAGCCTTTGCCTGATAATGTTAAGGCTAAGTTGATGGATGCTCCTCTAGATAACAAGCATTTGTTTGGTGCTGCTGCTGCAGAATTGTTTAAGTTCCTTCAGGAAAAGGGTAAGGCCTTACAAAATCTAAAACATGTCTTTATTTCTCCTGCATCTAAATTCCAAAGGAATCACCCTAATAAGCCGTCCTTTGTTCATAGCCAGTCTTGCCCTCCCCTGAAGCTAACAAAGGTGGTAGAAAGGCTCCTCCTGCTAAGGCTACCCAGACTCCTTTAGCTCAGAAATCTCCTTTTCCTAATAAACCAGGTGCTGCCTGAATATCATGTTTTTCTCAGCCACATTCCTCTTTTCTCTTCGTCTTTCCTTGTCCCTTCCTGTTTGGTTAAAGATTACTCAAGATTCTTGAGTTCTTTCCATCATTTGCCAAGGTTATTACATGGTCTTGAAATCTGTTCTCCCTTTTATGGGCATTCCTAAGCCCCCTCAAGAACAATTAGCCTTTTTTTCAGAGTTGCTTCAGGGTCTTTTGACTCGGGGAACTATTAAGGAAATTCCAGTTTCTCAAATGGAGAAGGGGTTAATTCCAGAATGTTCTTGGTTCCCAGGAAAAGGTGCACTTGGAGACCCATTCTGGATCTCTCTGACCTAAACACCTTTCTGAGGGTCCCTTCCTTTTGGATGTTGTCCCTTCAGACTTTATTTCCTCTACTCCTTCCTCAGGCTTTTCTAGTTTCTCTGGACCTCAAGAATGGTTATCTCCATATCAGTATTCATCCCCTTTTCAGGAAGTTTTTTTTACATTTCTTTGTTGCTTCCTGGGATTTTTAGTTCTCTGTTTTGCTCTTTGGCCTCCCTACTGCCCCAAGGATATTCACCATATGCCTCACTCCTGTGATTGTCTTTTTGCAGGCAAAGGGGGTTACAGGTCTTTCCATACCTAGACAACCTACTTTTTGAGTTTCCTCTCCAGAGATTCTACTGCAGCATCATCACTTCGCCATTTCTCTGCTGCAAAGCCTGGGGTTCCCTATAAATTTCCAAAAGTCCTGCCTGACTCCTTCACAGGATCATGTGTTTTTGGGATGCAGGATCCAGACTGCTCCAATGCTAGCATCTCTGCCTCTTCCCAATGCCTTAACTGTTATTGCTTTCTTTCAATCCCTTCTTCCTCTGGCTTCAATCACAGCCAGAGAATTTCTAAGAGCTCTGGGTTTCTACTATTCCTATGTCCTTCTAGTCAAACTCCACATGAGAAAGCTTAAGTGATTTCTAAAATCATTTTGGCTTCAGCACTGTCATCCTCTAGATTTCATAGTCCCTCCTGTTCCATGCCCCAAGCTGGAATTTCAGTGGTGGGCTCATCACTCAATCCAGGGCTTACTTTACAACCTTCCCTCCCCTCTCAGGAGCTGTTCCCATATGCTTCAGATGTGGGATGGGGGGGGGGATTTCTTCAGCCCTCTAAAAGTGAAGAACCTCTGGTAGTTTCAACAAAAGAAAGACCACATCAATGTCAAAGAGATGAAAACTCTTCTGTTGGCTCTTAAAGCATTTCATCCTCTTTTCTCTCCAGGACCCCTGAAGGTACTCATAGACAGTACCATAGTAATGTGGTATGTCAACAAGCAAGAATGCACAAGGTCTTATCTTCTTTGCGGGTTAGCACTTCAAGTGTGGGAGCTAGCTATCCAGTATCATGTGACACTTTAGGCAGTTTACACTCCCTCAGGTCAGAACATTGTGGCAGACTGTCTGTGCAAGTCCATATCATAATCTCATGAGTGGATGCTTCACATGAATGTGTTTCTGGACATTATCCACCAGAGGGGTACGCCTTAGTTAGATCTTGTTGCCTCCCCTCTGAACAGACAACTTCCTTTTGTTTGTGACAGAGCCCCATGTCCTCTGGTCTGGAAGGTGGATGCCCTCTCTTTTTCATGGAAGGGGATGCTTCTTTATGTCTTCCCTCCCCTTCCTGTCATTCCAAAAGTCCTATTCAAAATAAAGCAGGATGCTCCCAAAATCTTACTGGTGACTCCCTTTTGGCCCAGACAGTATTGGTTTCCTCTTCTTCTGCATTTAGCCATGGGCAATCTTCACAAGTTGCCTCACACAGAGTGGACTTACTTACACGAGACAAGGGAGCTCTGATCCATCCCCATCTGTTCACTCTTCAGCTGACACTGTGGGGTGATAGGATTTTGATTCCATTTAGACACCTTCTTTTCTGAAGACATGCTTAGGGTTCTGCAGGTGACCAGGAAACCCACTATTAGGAAATCCTACTTATCCAAATGGAAGAGGTTTTCTATTTGGTGTCTTTCTCATAACCTGGATCGACTTTCTGTGGATGTTCTTCTGGTTTTCTCTTATCTGTGTGAACTACTCAATGCTGGGGTGGCATATTCTTCTTTTAAGGCCCACTTGTCAGCTATTTCTGCTTGTCTGTCTTTAGCCTCTATATTTGAAGCTAAACAGTTTCTTAAAGTCATCCTTCATATTAGATCTCCCAGGAAATGTGTCTCTCCTTCCTGGGACCTTCATTTTGTTTTGTAAAAACTGACCCTGGCTCCTTTTCAGCCTGCCACTTCAGCTTCCTTACAGCATTGTTCTTGGAAGACTATTCTTTTGTTGGCTCTTACCTCCAGACAGGTTTCTGAGCTTCATACCCTTATGGCTGTCCCTATTTTTTTACATTGTTATAAGGACAAGGTGTCCCTTTGTACTAATCTTTCTTTTATGCCCAGAGTGGTGAATGAGCTACCTCTTAATCAGTCTATACATCTGCCAACTTTTTTCCCTTCTCCACAATCTGCTACTGAGAAGGTTTAGCACACTTCAGATGTGCATAGACAACTCAGATTTTATTTGGATAAGACCTACACTTTTCGCAGATCTGAGCAGCTTTTTGTTTCCTTTCATGGTAAATCTTTAGGATTGGCTATTTCCAAACAAATTATTTCTTCTTGGATATCGAACACCATTTCTTTTTTGTTATTCTGTTCATGGCAAAAGCATTACTTCTTCTGTTAAGGCAAATTCTACTAGGGATGTGGCTTCTTCCGGTGCTTTTTTCAAGGGTTTATATACTAACTCTGTTCTTGAGGCAACTATCTGGACTTCTGTGCATACTTTTACTAAGCAATATAAGTTGGATGTGACGCCCAGCACTAGAACTGGTTTTGCTAGGGCCATTCTTCATCGGTTCCTAGGGGGCTCTGTTGGTCCTTCCTCCTTACTCTCTTTTTCCTGAGCTTTTGCACTCTCCCTATTGTAAGGAATACTGCAGCAGTGAAATGGAAGGACATAGTACAGTTGTATAAAATCTTAACATAATGGTAAATATCCTTCTCTTCATTATTGCAGTATTCACTCCCTCTCCTCTTCCTCTGGTACTTTTCCATTTTAGATATGCTTGTTTACCTCTCTTATCCTTGGACTGGCGTTCCTACTGGAGCTCTCAGTTCTGATGATCTCATGTTTAGACATCACATTTATGACCTACGCTGTACATGGGGAGCATACGTGTGATGTACAGTGTACCCTTAGCAACCTAAATGCTTTGGTATACTGACCAGAGGTTGGGTCAGCCTTGGCAGGAATCCCTATTATAAGGAATACTGCAACAGTGAAGAGAAGGGCATTTACCATTATGGTAAGATTTTACAGAACTGTAGTTTCATCATTCACACTACCTCAGTGGTGTAAGAGTTCTGTGCTAGCACAAACCCACACTGGCAGGTTTCCAGAGCTAAAAATTCCTTACTCTGACGTCCTTTGATAGGGGATTGGCTAAACCCCTCCCATCAGGGGAAGCCTAACCCCTGTTACAGGAAGTCAGTTGTTCAGTCTTTTAGTGCCAGTTGTAGGAATCACCCAATTGAATTTCCTTAGTAGTCTGCATTGGTGTATTACAGCTTGCAGACTCTGATGAGATCCCTTTAGCAATTTCCTTTCCTCTTTATTATTATGTACTTTTGATTTCTTTCTCTTTTATTAAAAAGCCACCCAGCAGTGTAAACCTTGGCTTGAGATTATTGTCACTGCTGGAGTAACACCCCAACCCCATGTGCAAAATGGTAAAAGGGGATGAAGATGAATGGATGATATATGTGAGTGTGTGTGTTAACCTTTTATTTTAATATAGGTTCATAGGTAGGTACTAGGCTATCTGCCCAAAGGCATTTATAAGCCTAGCCGAAATGTGTTGGCTTTCACCACCCCCTTAGATTAGTTCCCTGTGCCTCTGTCCAGCAGAGCTATTGAATTGATCCTGGGGTAAACTTTCTGTTTCCCATCCACTCGTCAAGGTTTCTCTTGAAGAGGGTTAGCAAGGAGCTCTGCCTAATGTAGATTGGAATCTTGTTCCAGAGTATGGGAAGTCTCTGGGACAGGAATCTTTCCCTCCAGCACATCCTATTTATTGTTGTGGTGAGGTTTAGATCCCTGCAGCGTGTGGCTCAAGGAGATATGGTTTTCTTTAGGTGGAGCATGTCCGTCAATTCTGGGTTGGACATGGCCTTCTATGTCAGGCAGAGATCACCTCTGAGTAGCCGGTATGCAACCGAGTACAGCTGGAGTTTCTTCAGTCGAGCTACATAGGTCATTTGCTTGAGGCCAGTGATTCTCTTGGTGAGGAACTTCTGTGGTCTTTCCAGTTGTTGCAGGTGTCTTGTAAGGTACATCCCAAATGGTGCATTGTACTCTATGATGGGTCTGATGAGTGATGCGTAGAGGGGCCCAATGACCTCTTTTGATCTGCTGCATAGGGCATTTGCTTGAGGTCAGTGATTCTTTTGGTGAGGAACTTCTGTGGTCTTTCCAGTTGTTGCAGATGTCTTGTAAGGTACATGCCAAATGGTGCATTGTACTCTATGATGGGTCTGATGAGTGATGCGTAGAGGGGCCCAATGACCTCTTTTGACCTGGATGCAAACCCTTTTGTGATTAGGTGGGCTACATAGAAGGATTTTCTAACAACTTTGGCAAAGGAGAGTTTGCTATCTACTTGGGTCCCCAGATCCCTTATTATGTCTTCTGTATTTAGGGGGCTACCACCTATGTGGTAGTTTGTGGGTACTTTGTTTTTTCCAAATGGGATGACTATGCACTTTTTGGCATTTAGCTTGAGGCCATGGTTTTGACACCAGGTATCTGTCTCAATGAGACTGTTTTGGAGGCTGTCTCTATCAGCCGGACAGTCAATTGTAGCCCCTGGTTTGCAGTCATTTGCGAACTTGGTCAACCATAGTCCTCCTGTGCTTGCCTGTACCTCTGAGAAGTATATGTCGAACAGGAGGGGTCCTAGGACTGAGCCCTGGGGAATGCCACTTGTAACCAGTTTAGAGTCAGACCTAGCTCCCACAACTCTTACCATGTGGGCTCTGTCCGAGAGCCAGTTGTCAACCCATCTCATGACGTAGGCGTTGTTTATGTTCAGGCTGGTGAGCTTGTCTATAATACCTGAGTGGTAAAGGTGTCAAAGGCCTTTGAGAGGTCTAGGTAGGCTGTGTGGACCACCTTTCCCTCATCTATAGCCTTGGTTACTGTCTCAAAGAAGTCCACCAGGTTTAGGAGGCATGATCTGCCCTTAACAAAGCCAAACTGGGTAAGGTCCAGTGTTTGGAGGTTTCCAATATCTCTGTTAATGAGATCCATGACTATGCACTCCATAGCTTTGCAGACCAAGCTAGTCAGGCTTATAGGGCAATAGTTCCCAGGGTCCGTTGTGGTTTCACCTTTGTGGAATGGAATAATCGTTGCTGTGCGCCACTCTCTAGGCACATAGCCTGTGGAGAGGCTGAGTTTAAACAGTGTGTTTAGGTGAGGGCTTGGTTCATCTTTGAGCTTGTGTAGGACACAGCCTGGGACACTGTCCATTCCCATTGATGCTGTGTTTTTGCCTTTGGAGAGGGCTGTTTTAACCTGAGTGTCTGTGATTTCAGGGGCACTACATTCTTCTGGTATAGTTATGGGCCCTTTTGGGGTGAGAGGGGGTGAAGTTTGCACTGAACCTGTCTGCCAGGATGTTGGCTATAACGGTCAGTTCAGTGTATTTTGTGCCATTCTGCACTAACTCTGAGCAGATCGGAGAATTGCCACTTTGATTCTTGACATAGCTAAAGAATGCCTTGTGGTTATCTTTGGAGTCCATGGCAATTTTTCTTTCGAAGCTAGCCTTGGATGATTTTGTGAGGGAACATAGTTTCTTGCTGATACTGATCAGAGATGTCTTCCCTTCTTGGGATTTTCCTCTTTTCTGTACTAGTTTCCTCCTTCTGTTGTATAGCTTGTTTATGGCAGGGGTCCACCAGTCTGGTTTCATTTTCTTGGAGGAATGAGTCTTTGTTTTGTTTGGGTTAGCACGATCCATGCATTCTTGTAGGTGCCCATAGAGTGCATTAGTAAAGAATTTTGCAGCTTGGACAGCGTTATCCTTTAGCATGGGGGCTTTGAAACTTCCCACCTTGGTCTTAAGTAACGTGAAGTTTGCTTTTGAAAAGTTTTTCACGGTGGTTTCTTTGACCGGGGGTGGTGACGTAATGTGGATATCCAGAGTGATTAGTTTATGGTCAGCTCTAACCAGTGAGGGGTTGACCTCCGGTGTGGAACACCAGTCTCCCATGTTGGTGATGACCAGGTCCAATATGTTGTCACCTCTGGTGGGGGTGTTGATCGGTTGATCCAGGGTGTTTGAGGTTATAAATTCTAGGGAATGCTGGGCAAGGGAGTTAGTACTTGAGTAGTTCTCCCAGTTAATGTTTGGGCAATTGAAATCACCCAATATCAGGGTGTTTGGTAGGACCTTAATGTTTCCCAGTGTTTCCAGGAATGCGGAGTGGGGGTCCTGGGACATGGAGGGTGATCTGTAGCAAGCTATAATTTGAGTAGCAGTTTTGCCCATTGTTAGTTGCCCATGATGATCTCTGAAGCATCATGCTGTGCCACTAACCTGTAAGTTTGGGTATCCTTGATGAATATGGATACTCCCTCGCCTTTTGTATTTCGGTTTGGGTTTTTGTGGCCGAAATGTATGGTATAAGTTGTATCCTGGTAGTGCTGGGGTGCTCTCTGGAGCCTTAAATCAGGTTTCTGTTACTGCACATATATTGATTTTCTCCATACTGAGGAGTGCCTCGAGTGCATGCATTTTGAGGTTTAGACTTCTGGCATTGAGCAGCATTAACCTCAGTTTTTTGTTACTTGTGCTATTTACGGCAGTGGGTTTGTCTTTTGAGCCTTGTCTAAAAAAGGCACTATGGGGGTGGCAAGAGCCTTGGCCAGTATTCGAAAGCCTAAGGGTGACAGGTGCAAGCCATCTCTAGCGAAGTAGCATGGCTTGTCGAGCATGTCATCCCAGGCTGACAGACACTGGATCCCCTTTGAATGACACCAGAAGCTTAGCCAATTGTTGAAATTGATCATTTTTTCTCTACACTGTGGTATCATTCTTGGTGAGGGCAGGATGCTACTCAGGGTCAGGGACATACCGGCCTGGGCTACGTGATCAGAGAGCTCCTCCATGTCTCTTTTCATGTAGTTCAGTGAGGAACAGCTCAGGTCATTCACACCAACATGGACAATGACATAGTCATATTTGTACTTGTTCTGGAGTGACCTGAGTGCTCAGGTTATGCGGCAGATCCTAGCACCCGACAGGCAACTAACAGTAACCGTCTCCTTGTTCAGCCTAATGAGTGGGATGTCAGTGTGCCTGACTGGGGGTTGGGAGGGTGGCCTAATGGTTAAGGTGTTTGCCTTACAAACACAAGGTACAGGGTTTGAACCTCACAGGGGATAACTGTCTAGGCTTAAAATGGCTCACAAGGGCAGTTAGCCTAGTACTAGCCTATGAACCTATGAACCTATAGACTCACTTATTACTAGTGTGTTGGGTATGTTATTTTGCCTTAAGGGCTGTGATTATGTGGCACACTGGTTTTGTGAAGTATGTGTTTCATGGTTTGTGTTGGGGGGGGGGTGGAGGTTGCTTGGATGTCTACTTTGGAGGTCTCTGTTGCTTTTGCAGATTTTTATTTAGAGCCTCCGAGTATGTTTTTGTGTATTTTTGTGTGTTTTTTGCCAGTGCTGGTTTCATAAGTCTCTGTGAGACTGGTGGTGTGATGCAAGTAATTCCCTTCTCCTCTTGACTGCCTGGTCCAGTCTTGGGTTGAGAGAGCTTAGCCTCCAGTTTGGCTGTATAATTGCATCTCTCGCATGTATTAGTGTTTGGTGGAAGGAGGAGAGGGTTGTTTGTGTATATAAGGCAATTGTAACATTGCTTCAAAATGCCCAGATTCACCAGTTGGACTGGAGAGTACACCTGAAACTGCCCTTTGGACATGCCTGAATATGTACAGTGAACTGTTTTACTGATTGGCTGGTAAGGTCGAGTAGAGAACTTTGTCCTTCTCTACAGTATAGGGGGGGGGGTCTAGAGCTAAGGTTTATTTGTACTTGCTATGAGTTTTGAGCAAGTGCCAGGATGAGAAGTGAATGATTTGAGTGCTTAAGTTGAAAGTTTGTCTAGTTCCAAGGGAAAAATTGAAGAGTAGACTTTGTGGAGCCAGGAATAGTTATACCCTAGTAAACTGGCGCTGCCCGGCGAGCAAAACCTTGCAAATGCGGGTTTTATAGCAGGGAAATGAAAGAGATAGAAATTAGCCCAAAATGGCCAATAAACTACTAATTTCTGGGCTGAAACCACTCCTCCAGGGACAGATAGGCTGCTCAAAGTTCCCTCTCTTACAGTGAACACAGAAACTTTTTTCTAACCAAGTAAGGTATGGGCAAACACAGAAACTTTTAACACAGCCCTGAATTCAGCACTAAACTGAAAACTGGACTAAACCAGCTAAGAAAGGTGGGAAAATAAGTATATATATATATATATATATATATATGTATATATATATATATATATATATATATATATATATATATATATATATATGAAAAAACTTCAACCAAGTCCCAGGATAAAAATGAAACACACAATCCCAGTGCGGAAGGAACTGCCAAAAATTATATAACAGCCAAGAAATATATGAACCAAAGTAGATGTGTGGCTTCAAAGAACCAGTCAGCGTGTATTCCAAAAAGGTAAAAGTTTAATAACGTGAGCGCTTTCGCGGCCCTGCCGCTTCTTCAGACGTAAATAAAAAACATTAATGATGATGCTTACATATAGTGAAATTCAAAAAAACATCACTTCCTGAACAAAGAACATCACTTCCTGAACAAAGACATCATTTCCTTAACCCAAAACTACAAAATACAAAATTATAAAAAACTACAACTACCATGAAGCGCTAAATATAAAGAGCATAGCTACATTGAAATACAATGACAGTCAAATATAAAACATTGAATCTAAATTCATCTGATAGATCTGCCTTTAAGGGATGGCTTAAGGGGGACGGACTCATTAAGTCCCCTACCCCAATGAGCCGCTAACCGCAAAATCCACCGGGTTTCTGCTGCTTCAGTGCGATTAACAATATCGCCACCTTTTAAACAACTTGGCTGAACATGTATTACTTGAAATAGAAAGGTATGATGCTCATAGGAGAGCATATGCTTAGATATTGCACTACAATTGTCACCTCTGGTAAAGCAGTACATATGATCATGAATCCTCTCCCTCAAGGACCTGTTGGATTTGCCCACATAGAATCTAAAGCATGGTTGACAGCAGGCAACATACACTATGTTACGTGTATTACAATCAGAAGTACACTTAATTTCCCAAAGCCTGCCATCATTGGGGGAACGAAAAAATCTGGAAGTGTCTATGTATCTACACTGGGGACAATGACCACATTTGTTGGTATGATGAAAGTTAAAACTCTTGCTTAAATCAGAGGACATACATAAAGAAGGAAAACAGAGAAGTTGTTTGAGATTTTTGGTGTTCGTATAGGTGTATCGTGGGCAATTACCAACTAGTTGCTGGACATCATTATCGATCATCAAAATGTTCCAATTATTGATGATTGTTTGATGGACTACAGAATTATTATTTGCAAACGGTATAACCATTGATAGCCGTCTATTGTCACATACTCTGTTTGTATTGTGGTGTGTCGAATTAGAAAAATAGGGTCTTCCAAGACTGGTCCTTAAAGTTGTAACAGTATTGCAGACAGACTCTACTTTGTCGATGGCATAACCTCTGCTACAAAAATGTTTCCTAAGAGTAGAAAGCTCCTGTTTAAAAGCAGTATCATCAGAGCAAAGGTGTGAGATCCTCAAAGCTTGCCCTCTGATTATATTATCAAACAGTTTAGGTGGATGCATGCTTTGAGGAGATAGAAAAGAGGCTGTATAGCATGCCTTACGAAAGACTTTTGTCTTAATAAATCTAGACTCACGATAAACAGTGACATCCAAATAGTCTACTGAATCTGAAGATTAGAACATGGTAAATCAAAGAAAGCCATCAAGGTTGTTGAGATGTTCAAAAAAACTGTACAAAAGACGCATGGGTACCGCGCCAAAGGAGAAAGAGGTCGTCCACAAATCGTCTGAAAAAAGCGATCTGTGGACAGTTGAAAAGTACCTCTCTCTCCCAAGCCACCATTACCAAGTTGGCATATGAGTTGGCGCAACTGGTACCCATAGCAACACCGGTGCTCTGTCTGTAGAGGGTGTTCTTAAAAAGAAAGAAATTGTTTTCTAAGACAATCTCAAGAAGTAATGCCAATAAATCTGCCTCAGTTGCTGACATGAACTCACAAAGTAGATTTCTGACCATAATAATACCATGATCGTTGGGTATGCAGGTGAATAGAGACACCACGTCCATAGTCACAAAAGTTAAATCACTCATATCCTCATAGCTACTGAGAAAGACATGTAGATCACTGAGAAACTGCCCAGTGTCTTTCAAAACATAAGAAAACTTGGATAATACAAGTTTGAGTTTGGCATCTAGATATATTGAAATAGGCTCAGTGAGCCAGCCCTCTCCCGCCACTATGGGACGCATAGGTGGATTTATAAAATCCTTGTGAATTTTGGGCAATCCATTAATACATGGTATAAGGGGGCATTCAACAGAAAAATATTCATGGAGTTCATCGGTTATCAAACCTGAAAGCTTACAATCTAGTAACAGACTTCTAACATTATTACAAGAACTATCAACTACTGTTGATGTAACAATATCATATGCATTAGTGGCTAGCATACTAATCATTGAGTCAACATAGGAAGACCTGTTCATAACCACAATGCGACCACCTTTGTCGGCAGGACGTACAATAATATTGACATTGGCTTTAAGCGAAGAAAGTGCCTCAAGTTCATCTTCATTCAAGTTATCAGAAGTACTAGAAAAAACAGATTTAAAGTCTCTATACAAGTCTTTTTCAACACTTCTTATGAAGAGTTCTAGGTTAGGTCGCAATAAGAGATTTGCCAAACTCTTCTTTTTAAAAATATGCTCACCTTTAGATGTATTGTCCTGGTAGAGTAGTCTGAGGTTTAAATTCCTTGCGAACAATCTTATCGCAAGAATATAATCGCTAATATCAGCATTACTAGTAGGAACAAAAGAAAGTCCCTTATTGAGGACGGAAAGTTCTGCTTCAGTAAGAGAATGTCCAGATAAATTGCATACTAGCGAGGTTGAACCCATCTGTGAATCGAATAACTGGTCTCTGCATCTGAATCTCGTTGTTTCGTTGCCCTCATTGTTTCCTGTTCCAGGCTCCTCTTCTTGCCCATACGTATTGGCAACGGGGCATTGGGAAAATCCTGTTGTTGGTTAGAACTTGTAGAGTCCTGTTGTCGATTAATAAAGAATTTTCCAGAATTGGTTTTTGGTCGCACTACCAAATTGGTGCGTGAATTACAATCATCAAGTACAGGTGGTGGTGTATTGCGTGTTTCGGTAGAGATAGAATGTACTGGAGTCATTGATTGTGAGGTAATAGTAACCTCACCTTGTTGGCAGTCTTTATTCTCAAAGCCAACATGTAAAGATTTCAAGTATTACATTTTCAAGTAATACATGTTCAGCCAAGTTGTTTAAGAGGTGGCGATATTGTTAATCGCACTGAAGCAGCAGAAACCCGGTGGATTTTGCGGTTAGCGGCTCATTGGGGTAGGGGACTTAATGAGTCCGTCCCCCTTAAGCCATCCCTTAAAGGCAGATCTATCAGATGAATTTAGATTCAATGTTTTATATTTGACTGTCATTGTATTTCAATGTAGCTATGCTCTTTATATTTAGCGCTTCATGGTAGTTGTAGTTTTTTATAATTTTGTATTTTGTAGTTTTGGGTTAAGGAAATGATGTCTTTGTTCAGGAAGTGATGTTCTTTGTTCAGGAAGTGATGTTTTTTGAATTTCACTATATGTAAGCATCATCATTAATGTTTTTTATTTACGTCTGAAGAAGCGGCAGGACCGCGAAAGCGCTCACGTTATTAAACTTTTACCTTTTTGGAATACACGCTGACTGGTTCTTTGAAGCCACGCATCTACTTTGGTTCATATATTTCTTGGCTGTTATATACTTTTTGGCAGTTCCTTCCGCACTGGGATTGTGTGTTTCATATATATATATATATATATATATATATATATATATATATAGTTTGTTTTATTCAGAAAATAAAGCAGATGCAATAAAAAAAACACATTAAATAGCACAGATATAGCTATCACACTTGAGTGTGTAGCCTACAACAGTTAAACAGGTAATTTAAACACAAAAGTGACTTTGTTAAAGTGCAGGCAGTAAAATAAGTACAATATGTAGCTGAAACAAGCTTTTTAAATCACAGAAACTCTACAAAATCGGCACTTTAGGTGGAATTAGCTAAAGGCAGCAAGAAAATGCAGAAAAATAATACTTAATCACTCCAAAGTCTCTCTTTTGTCTCTCTGCTGATGTAGAACTCTGCAGGGCACCAGGCAGGAGCTTGCTGAGCTGTATACTAGCACAAAAACCTTGCAAATACGAGTTTTATAGCAAGGAAATGAAAGAGATAGAAATTAGCCCAAAATGGCCAATAACTACTAATTTCTGGGCTGAAACCATTCCTCCAGGGACAGATAGGCTGCTCAAAGCTCCCTCTCTCACAGTGAACAGAGAAACTTCCTTCTATCCAAGTAAGGTATGGGCAAACATAGAAACTTGAAACACAGCCCTGAATTCAGCACTGACCTGAAAACAGGACTAAACTAGCTTAGAAAGGTGGGAAATCAAGTATTTTTTTTTTGTTTTATTTTTTGTTTTTTTCAGAAAACAAAGCAGATACAATCAAAAAAACACTTTAAATGCACAGAGATGGCTATCATACTTGAGTGTGTAGCCTACTACAGTTAAACATGTAATTTAAACACAAAAACGACTTTGTTAAAGAGCAGGCAGTAAAATAAGTGCAATATGTAGCTGAAACAAGCTTTTTAAATACAGAAACTCTAGAAAATCGGCGTTTTAGGTGGAATTAGCTAAAGGCAGCAAGGAGATGCAGAAAAATAATACTTAATCACTCCAAAGTCTCTATTTTGTCTCTCTGCTGATGTAGAACTCTGCATGGCACCAGACAGGAGCTTGCAGAGCTGTATACTAGCACAAAAACCTTGCAAATGTGGGTTTTATAGCAGGGAAATGAGAGAGATACAAATGAGCCCAAAATGGCCAATAAACTACTAATTTTTGGCGGAAACCACTCCTCCAGGGACAGATAGGCTGCTCAAAGCTCTCTCTCTCACAGTGAACAGAGAAACTTCCTTCTATCCACATAAGGAATGGGCCAACACAGAAACTTGTAACGCAGCCCTGAATTCAGCACTAACCTGTAAACTGGACTAAACTAGCTTAGAAAGGTGGGAAAATAAGTTTTTTTTTCAGAAAATAAAGCAGATACAATCAAAAAAACACTTTAAATGCACAGATATAGCAATCACACTTGAGAGTGTAACCTACAACAGTTAAGCAGGTAATTTAAACACAAAAATAACTTTGCTAAAGTGCAGGCAATAAAATAAATACAATATGTAGCTGAAACAAGCTTTTTGAATCACAGAAACTCTAGAAAATCACCATTTTGGGTGGAATTAGCTAAAGGCAGCAAGAAAATGCAGAAAAATGATACTCAATCACTCCAAAGTCTCTCTTTTGTCTCTCTGCTGCTGTAGAACTCTGCAGGGCACCAAGCAGGAGCTTGGACGACTGGATGTGAAACAGAAAATATACCCTTGGATCCTACTTGTGTCCCTGCTGGACAGGGGAAACATGTGCTGACTTTGTGGGAACATGGACAAAATTCTTGGCTAGGCTGATAAGAGCCTCCAGGCCAATACCCTAGTATTGTCTTATGAACCTATGAACCTGTATATGTGTTATCTTTTTATTTTAATATAGTTGCTATTTACTGTTGTTGTTGTTTGTCTTTCGGCTTTTCCTGGTAAGGGGTCGCCACAGCAGAACTCTGGTCCGCTAATGATTGGCAGTAGATTTTTACAAAACGCCGAGGTGCCAGCTCGATGCCCAGCCTTCAACGAAGGCACGCCCATTTATGCACGCATGTCTTTCGAACGCTACCCAACCGCGGGGAGGACATGCAGACTACACACAATGCTGTTAATTCCTCTGGGAATTCTAACTTGCTGCTGTGTTGTTTGTATGCTTAATACTGCTTTTAAGCAGCTATAGGAATTTTCTGAAGTGTTTTATAATTTGCACTGGGAAGCTGAAGTTATTTGGTGCCAGGTGAATACTAGGGACTGCCTTGTGCAGGAAAATGTTGCATTTTGTTTTACCTTTTTTCTTCATTTATGTGATATTTACTTCTGATTTACCTCTGTAATAGCTGTTTTTTGTTAAATCACTGTTTTAGTGCAAATTATTTTATTTGCATTTTCTGAGGATTTTTTCAATTTTAATTTCTGACAAGGGAATCTCTTAAGCTAGTGTTTAATTATGCTGTTTACAAATATTTCTGTGTGATTTAAGGACATATATTTGATGTTTTGGCACTATTTGGACAAGTGAATTTTACTTGGTACTGTGACTGTTTGTCCTGCTGTATACTGTACTGTGCAGGTTGTCTTACCACATTTTGAACAGTTTCTGTTAGATTTTATGCTGTTTAGCCGTATTTGCTGAGTGGAGACATAGTTTATAGTTTATATTTTCTATTATTGCTGCCCTTAGTCAGCAGTTAATAGTGTCAGTGCATTGTTCTGGCAGGTGTTTTTCCCCTGAATTGATGGTTCCTGATACAGCTGCCCTATACCCCCAGTCACATCCAGTTGCACCTAAAATGTCGGCCCACATACCGTTTACCTTTTTCCCTATCACACTGTGTTGTGAGCCCACATCCCTCTATGGTACAGTGGTCAGACATCTTGTGGGGCTATTTTAGTACCTGTTTCAGCAGTGGTCAGACATCTTGTGGGGCTATTTTAGTACCTGTTTCAGCTGTGGGAAAACCAAACAGTTTAGGTGCAGGAGAGGTCCAGGGTAACAGATGACCTTGCAGACATAGTACTCTGTACCCAGTTATTTGTCCAATAGTGCAATTCACAGTTAAAAGAAACAGAAACTTCTCCACATTGCAGACAGGTTATTACCTTGCATGGGAAGGATGTGGTTTCCTTAGCTAAGAGTGTTCTATATTCAGATAATCTCTGAGACTATACTCCTGTTCAGAATGGGTATGGGGCTACCCATTTTAGAGATCATCCATGGCTGCAGATTTTGATAGGGACTCTGAGAATACAATAGTGAACACACTGAGTTAATGTAGTCTGATTTCAGAAGGTAAACAGGTTCAAAAACCCTATCAAGTGTTTACCTCTACACAAATACTAGCTAGGTTTAGAGACGTATTTGACTGGAAGCAATCTGGAGATGTGCTAGAGATTGGAAGAGTTTATGATCTTATTGGGAATGAGATCCAAATGTTTTTGCTGTTGCTGGTTGATTACTGACCTTAGAAGATATTTAGTTTTCAATGTGCTTACAGTTTAGATGACTTTGATGCATCTCTGCCTACTGAACTGAAGTGTTGTATGAATAAGATTGTAGTATGACAGGTTTTAAAACGTGTTTTGACAGGTGTGGACATACTTTCTAGAAACTCGGCTGCTTCTGTTGTATTGAGAAGGTTACATAACTATAATTTTTCTGAGGATTTAAAAAAATGTGACTGAATGCTGCTTTAAGTTTTGAATTTGTGTGTGATCCTGCTGCAACCCATATTCTGAAACAATGCTGACAGAGCTAAATTGAATCATGGTGCATCTAGAATATTTCATATTCCCATGTTCTCCTTTAACTAGGAGTTCGGCTTCAAAGGGCATAACAAACAAAATTCCAGGCCTAACAAGAATCAGTGTAGCACAAGGAAATGGCAGGAGAATAACACTTCCAAACCAAACAAAAGGGGTTCCTTTTCAAGGAGGATTAGTCCCCTGCTGAAGAATGACTATGCTGAGACTCTGGCATCTTGTCCCTTGCTCCTGTCCTTCCTCCCATTTCCCCTTCCCCAAAGTTTTTGGTTAACCCAGGAATCTGGTCACAGATAGTGTCAGATAAATGGGTGCTGAGGATAATAATTCAGTGTACTCTTGGCAGTGGACAGAAAATCCTTCTCCCTTTAGGGGACTCCCCCCCCCCCTCACCCTCCAGTCAAGACACATCTGTTCTTTCTAGTACTCCCTCACATGTGGCAAATGGGGGTTATAGAACTAGTTCCTGTAACACAAAAAGGAAAAGGATTTTACTCCACAATCTTTCCTATACCAAAAAATGAGCTATTTTGGAAACCAGTGTTACATTTGTCTTATCTTTCTGAAAGGACCCGCATTCAAAATGCTCACCTAGAAGACGGTCCTACTCCTTCTCTGAGACCACTGTTTTATGGTGACTTTAGCTCTTAAGACTATTTATCATCACATTCCAATTGCTCTCAACTTCAGTAAATATCTGAGATTTGCTGTGTCTGGTCCACATTATCAGTTTTTCTGTGTTACCCTTTGGGCTATCTGCTGCTCCTTGAGTATTCACAAAGTGCCTGGCTCCAGTGGTTGCTTACTGTAGGACCCAGGGCATCTACATTTTCCCTTATTTAGATGACTTGTTGATTTATGCAGAGTCTGTTTTCAGGTATTTAGAATCATTAGACAATGTCTTGACCATTCTAGCTCAACTGGGCTTCAAGCAAATTCTACAAAAGTCCTGTCTCACACCATCTCAAAGGATTGTCTTCCTAGGGTGAATGATAGACACAGAAAAATTAATGGCTTTTTTACTAGAAGACAAAGTCCTTACTTATCAGATCATGTTTAGGGATTTTGCTCTTCAAGAAGCTGCCTCCACAATAGAGTTTCTCAAAATTCCAGACCTCATGGCATCAGTGATCCTCATGATACCACTGAGCAGAGAAAGATTCAATGGTACTTATAAATTATTGATTCCCAACACCTGCATCCCTTGGGGTTCCAGGTACCAGCACTGGAATTTGTGAAATGAGAGTTATAGAGGTGGAGGGATCAGATTTCTCTCAATCCAGGTGTCCCTTTTTCTTTCCAGACTTCAGTTCATCTAGTTGATGTGGATTTGTCAGATTTTGCACAGGGAGCAATGTCCATGGGAATTCAAGTGCAAGGTGAATGATGCCCTTCAAATTTTACAAAGTGTGTAAAAGTCAAAGAAATGTTAGCAGTGATTTAGGCTTAAAAGTTCTTCACCACTTATGGTCTCCAGGTCCCCTTTTAGTGGTCACAGACAACACCACAGTCATGTGGCACCTGAATAAACAAGAGGGTACAATGCTATACTGTCTTTTCCAGTTGGTAGTGATGACCGTGGAGCTAGGCTTACAGCATTTTCTGATGCGTCAAGTCTCAGACATCCCACCAAAGCAATCCACAGTGGCAGACAGACTAAACAGATTTCAAATGGACCTTCATAAGTGGAAACTCAGGACAGAGGTTTTCCAAGATTCAGTCCAGATGTGGGAAACACCTCAAATAGATCTGATTGTTACCTTCCAAAACAGACAGTTGAAAAATTCTGTTCAAGGCATCCTTTTAGCCATGCTTGGAGGACAGATGCATTCTTAATTCCTTGGATGAGAATGTTCTTTTATGGATTTCTACTCTTTCCAGTGATACCAAAGATATTTCTGAAGTTTCATGAAGAATTACCAAATGTCATTGCTGTGACCCCCTTTTCACCCAGGCAAAGTTAGTTCTGTCTTTTCATGGAATTGGCCAAGGGCAAATACTATAAGCTCACACAGTGTTGGAGCAATTGATGCACCCCATAGGTTCATAGATAAGTACTAGGCTAGCTGCCCTTCTGGGAAATTTTAAGCCTAACCAGTTTTCCTTTTTGTGCCTGAATTAACCTATCCCATTTGGTCAGAGATTGTCTTTACCCATCCTATGGTCGATAATTAAATATTACCCCTAATGAGAATAACTGTAATCACACCATAGATAATTTGAGGAGACCAATGTGCAGGATAAAGCTTTTAAGAGCTGTCCATTAGTAGTACAGGGTGCAATCCTGGGATGAATTTTCTTTTTCCCATCTATAGATAATGGTTGCACTTGAATATGGACAGGGATGAACTTTTATTTTATTTGGATGGCGAGTCAATTCCAGAGCAGCAGTATCCTCTGTGAGATACACCTGTCCTTCCAAACAGTTCTACTGATGTAGCAAAAGAGGTTTAGGTCCCTTGATTGAGTATTTCTGATGTCATTTGACCTTCTGATGTGCAATAAATCCATCATTATTGGGTCGGAGGATGCCTTGTATGCCAGACCAGGTCACCTCTTAACAGTCTGTAGGATACAGAGTATAGTGACAGGGCTTTGAGTCGGTCCATTAGGACATTTTGTTTAGCCTTGTATCCTTTTAGTAGGATATCTCTTTGGGCATTCCAGCTGTTGCATGTGCCTGGACAGATAAATGGTAAAAGGGGAATTATGTACAATGACTGGTCTAATGAGAGCTTAGTAAAGGGGAACAATGGCATCCCTCAATCTAGGCACAATCCCTTTATATTATAGAAGGACTTTCTTAAAGCAACAGACACATGTTGGTCAAAAGTTAGGTCACTGTCCACATAAGTTCCCAAATCTTGTGCGACTGTGTCAGCTCTTAGGGTGTATTGTCCATGTATTAGTTCCCTGGGGGTAGCTGACTTCCCAAACGATACAGTAATGCATTTTTTGTCATTTAGATTCAGGCCATGATTTTGGCACCAATTATTTATTTGGGACAAACCTTCCTGCAGGATGGCTAATATATGTGGGGAATTCGATGTCTGCTCCTAATTTGCAGTCATCTGAAAACTTAGTCAGCCAGAGTCCATTGCTATTGACTTTTCTTCAGAAAAGTAGATACCAAGCAGGAGAGGTCCCAGCACAGAACCCTGGGGAACTGAACTCCATTGGTGACTGGTCTGTTTGTGGAAGTAACTTCCCCTGTTTTTATTTCCTGTATCCTATCAGTGAGATAGTTGACAATCCAGCAAGTGACATGGGGGAATTAGAGCAATTGCAAATGACAGCCTGGATGATTCTATCTTGGTATGTTTTAGGCACTTGTTCCATGAGGATGTGCAGCAGGTACTTAAGGAGGCAAGAAAATCTGCAACTAGAAAATCTTATTCTTTCAAGTGGAAGAGGTTTTCTAGGAGGTGCCTAACCAATAATAGAGGGCCCAGAATGGTGTCTAACCCTCTGGTTTTAAAATATTTGTGTGTGCTACTCAACGATTGTGTATCTTGTGCATCTATCAAGATGCATGTTGTGGTCATCTTAGCCGTACTGCCCATGGATCCCCTTTCATCTCTTTTTGTGATCAAACAGTTTATGAAAGGAATGCAGCACTTGAGAACCCCTTGAAATCAAATACCTCCTCCATGGAATCTGAACTTTTTTCTTGAAAAAAGTTGACCTTATTTCCTTTTGAACTTTCCCTTCAGGCTGATTTAAAGTTCTTCACTTGGAAGATTGTTTTGCTTACTTCTCTGACATCTGAAAGGTTATTCTTTGAGCTGCAGGCTCTCATGGTGGGCCAAACTTATATGATTTTCCATTATAACAGTTTTTTTTACACATTTATCCATGTTTTATGCCAAAAGTTGTTTCTGAATTGAACCTGTGTCAATCCATCAAACTCTCAGTTTTTATTCCAGAATCTAGAAACAAGAGAGAGAAGATTCTGACTGGGTGTGTGCATGCAGCTCAGGTACTACCATGACAGAACTAAGCCCTTCAGGAAAGTTGAACAGCTGTTTATTTCCTATTCTGAGTCTAAAAAGGGTCAACCTGTCTCTAAGCAAGTAATTGCTTGTTGACTGTCCCCGGCTATTATTTTTTTTTTACTCCCACTATGGTAAATCTATTCCAGGAAAGTTTAACGCACATTCAATCAGAGCTGTATCCTCTTTGGTGCCATATTGGAAAGGAATATACTCCAGAGGCATACTACAGGCAATAACTTAGTCCTCTGTTCATACATTTACAAAGCACTTACAAACTGGATTCTTTCTTAAGTTTCAGAACATGTTTTGCAAGGACCATTCCCTAGAGGCTCCTGATCCTTATCCTTCCTTCTCCTAGGTAGGGCAAGTTTTGGGAATCTACCCATATGCCACTGAGGCAACATATTGTAGTTATAAGTGCTACTTACCATAACAGAAGACGTTCAAATTTCACTGCCTTAGTGGCAGCACCCACCCACCATCCCCTTTGTTTTACATATAGTTGAATGGTATCCAACCTTGTTGTGTTGTTGGTTGGCTTTGTTTATTTGTCTTGGCAATTTTTGGCTGTAAATTGGTTAGTTTCAGGCAATTCTTGCTTCTAGTCGTTCTTGGTTCTTCCTACTTAGCACCAAAAGCCTGAATAACTGACTTCCTGTGACAGGGGTTAGGCTTCACTTGATGCAAAGGGCTTTGCCAATCCCCAGTCGCAGAGAGTCAGAGGAGGGAATTCTGAGCTCTGGAATGCTGCCAGTGTGGGTTTGTGCAGGAACAGAACCAATATGCCAGTGAGGCAGTGTGAAATTTGAACATCTACTGTTACAGGTAAGTAGGACCTGATGAACTGTGCTATTTTATGGATTTTGAGTCGAAAGTAGTACCTGTGGAATTTTTCTGTTTTGCTGAGCTATTTCCAGATTGAGAGATGTATTTGCTTGGGAACAGGCAGATGTTTTCCAGAGTTGACCAGATATTATGATTTAATTGAATAAGAAATCACTGTCCATGTCTCTTGCACTTCTCCTCCTCTTTTGCCCGATTTGGATTAAAAACTGTGTGTAATGCTCCTAATTCTCTCCCATCAGATCCAAAGAGACAGATAAATTGTATATAGTTTCATGTGAAAGCAGAGAAAAAGCACTTTGCCTCCTCCAAACCAGTTCCTGGAGATAAGAAGGGAAAGTGGTTGAACAGACAGGGCACGAGACTTTTTTTTTTCCTTCTACCACATTAGCCTTCAGAATTTTAAACCAGTAGGGCTGCATGTGGAAGTTCATTTTGAAGTGCGCTAAAAGCTTTGAGGCATTTTCTTCTTCTTCCTTGACCCCTAAAGGTTAATCTTATGTGAATCAAATTGTGTCTCAACTTGTCTCAAGTTTCTAAACATGCCTTAAAGAGCTTGTCTAATTTTGATGGTACTGTCCCAAGGCTTCTGCTTCAGGTACTGTTTTGAGGAGATTTCTTTGGTTATGTAACCAACATTTTTCAGATGTTTGAGTTCTCCCCTAGATTCAGAAGTTTTGTTTGGGCCCGCTTCTATTCAGGTACCCAAACAATGGGATAACAGATGAAGAACTAGTAACTCTGAAATTTTACCACCTGGCTACCAATCACTTAGGTCCGATCGCCAAAACAAAAAAGGAGGTGGTGTAGCCTTAGTCTACAACTGCCTGCTAAATCTTAGCCCATACCAAAATACCATTCCTAACTTTAATAATGCAGAACTAGTCATAGGAATCCTCAAAATAAACAACTTCAAAAGTATCTGTATTATAACCATGTATATCCCTCCTGGAGACAACTCCTCCACCCTAGAGAATATTCTCTGTTGGGCCTCAAACAATATTAAACAGGAAACTTTCATTCTAGGTGGTGTAAATATTGATTGGAATAAAATTAATAACAATACTCCCCTTCAGTCTATCAATCTTTATAATTTTACTCAACTAATAAACAACATTACCAGACCTAACAAAACTAACCCTCCAGGGTCCATCTTGGACTGGATTCTAGTCAGCCACCCTAACAATATCTCCAACTCAGGTACCTTACCAGACTCATTAAGTGATCATCTCCCAGCCTTTATTAACCGAAAAACCCAACAGCTCCCACACCAACAACAATATGCCCACTCTCACAACCTAACTAACTTTAATCCTTCAGTATTTTCAGAAACCCTTCAACTAACAAACTGGGATTTACTAAACACTCTTCCCCTAGATGAAGCCCTAGAACTCTTCAATACTACCTTCCTTAAAATCCTAGATTCCCAAGCCCTCCCATTACAAAAAGGATAAAGTTCAACTCTGCCCCTTGGCTAACTAAAGACACTAAAACTCTAATGCGACAAAGGGACAAAACTTGGAAACTATACAACAAAAATAAAAACTCAGCCTCTTTACTGCAATTTAAGCAATTCCGCAATCTTGCTAAAAAACTTATTATGAAGGATAAGAAATCTTACTACGGCAAACTTCAGTCTACCCTCACAAATAATCCCAAAAAATTCTGGAATTCCATCAATTCACTCTTACATCCAGGTACAAAATCTAATCCCTGTCCAGACAATAATAAGACTGACACTGAAATCGCAACTCTCTTTAACTCCTTTTTTACTGGCTCAATAGCTGAACTGACTAAATCCTTCTCCTCTTCCACCCCTACCCCTAACCCAAGGCATCCTTCTACACCCATCCCTCACTCCAACTCTCATAACCCCCCTCCCACTTTCATTCTACATCCCGTGTCTACCACCAGTATCAAACAACTTCTTCTCAAACTCAAACCATGCTCCAATGCCCCTGACAACATCCCATCACTCTTTCTCAAGCTCGCAGCAAATGGCATCGCCATACCTATCAGCATTCTCATCAATAGATCCATCCAAGAATCTTATGTTCCCAAACTTTGGAGAGCTGCCCACATTCTGCCCCTCCATAAAGGAGGCAAAAATAACACCATCTCTAACTTCCGCCCAATAGCAATTCTATCCCCAATCTCAAAAATTCTTGAAAAATGTATACACCAGCAACTCATGCCCTACCTTCTCGATAACCATCTCCTCACTCCTACACAACATGGGTTTCGGCCTGGCCACAGTACCATAACTGCTCTTCATTCCTTCCTAGAAATTGTCAACCAAGCCCGTGACTCTGGAAATATTGTCTCCACTGTTCTTCTTGACCTTTCTAAGGCCTTCGACACTATATCCCACACTCTCCTTCTCAACCACCTCTCTAACCTCAATCTCTCCCACAACTCTCTTTCTTGGTTCAGAAGTTATCTCTCTGATAGATCCCAAGCTGTGAAATGGAGTACTGGTACCTCAAAATTCCTACCTACCCCTACCGGAGTCCCTCAGGGTTCTATTCTCGGGCCTCTGCTCTTTAACATCTTTATCAATGATCTCCACTCTTCTATTCCTCTTGCTCAAATAGTACAATATGCAGATGACTCCACTGTTATCTGCTCTGCCCCTAGCCTTCCCGAGCTCCAAGCCAAAACCCAATTGGCCTTCACAACCATAGAAAATTGGATGCTTCAAAATCATCTTTCCCTCAATGCCAATAAATCCCACATCATTCTCTTCTCCCCCTCAAAAGCTCTGACTCTTGATAAGTCATCCTTCATAATTTCCAGCCTCTCCCAGTCCTCAATAGAAGTTGTTAGTAGTGCTAAATTACTCGGAGTAACCATTCATGAACACCTGAAATTTAATAATCATATTCAACTAAACATAAAGAAAACTCATCAGAAGCTCGGTATGCTTTATAGAAATGCAAACTTTCTTACTCCATCTTCAAGACAAACTCTCGCCACTACCTTCCTTCTCCCTTCTCTACTGTATGGTGCTCCTCTTCTATCCAATCTCTCCACTTCTATCTCCGCAAAACTTGAAAGTTGCTACTACAAAATTGCCAAATTCGCTACTAACTCCGCTCATTCTACACACCACTGCATCTGCCTCCGTAGTCTTCAATGGCTAGAACTCCCTAATCAACTCAGTTTCCTCCAACTTACTACTGCACACAAACTAATCTTTAAACCCACTGCTTGCCCAGCATTATCTAATACCTTAACCATATACACTCCTCCAAGGCCCCTAAGAAATAGCCACCAAAATCTTATTTCAGTATACAAACCCAAACGACCCCCTGGCCAACTCCTACTTTCCTATACTACAGCAAAAAAATGGAACTCACTTCCTTCCCTTCTAAGAACCACTACAAACTATGAACACTTTAAATCTCTTCTCCATTCTCACCTCTTCCAAAATTGGAAATGTAATTGTATACTTCCTACCTAGATCTCAATATATCCTAGTTCCATCCCACCCCCCTGGTTCCCCTTCTTCTGACACTCTCCCTAGCTCCCCTCTCTTCTTCATTATCTCCTCCTTCCTCCCTGATTAAACCCTTTATTTTCCTTCAAGTGCTCTCATCCCACTGCCCACTTCTATGCTTACTCTCACCTTTAAATCTTTTGCCTTTTTCTCAAGGTGGTCTCCTGGACTCAATCACAAAATGAACATTTGTTATCTGTTCTTTTTCTATCCTCTTCTGGACACCTCTCCTTTAATTTCTTTGCTTCTTCTTCGTTTCTCCCATGCTTCCCTGCTCTTGCATTCAAACTCTATCTATAATTTCCTTTTCCTTTCCTACTTTACTAACATTACAGTTGCATTAATATATCATTTTCTTATGTATAGTGCCCAATGCACCTCATTCTTGTTTGGAAATTGTTATTATGCTATTAGAACAGAGTGTGTTTTTGTGTGTAATGTATTAGTTTAGAGCTTTTCTGCTGTGTTTTTGTGTGTAATGTATTATCATGGAGCTTTTCTCCCCGGGCCTCCACTGAAAACGGGCTTTCGGGCCCAGTGGACTTCCCCGGTTGTCAAACTGGAAATAAATAAATAAATAAATAAGATTAATGCAGGGGTTTCTATGATTTTTCAGGTTCCCAAATTCTTTAACCTCTAGTCCCTTCAAATGACTAAATAAGCAGTGAAATGAGCCAAATAACAAGCAGGCACCCTGGGAAAAATGGCAGGAGGGTAGCAACCCCTCAAAATAAAGGGAATCCCCCCATAAAATGTAAGACACTAGTTTCAAAATGACCATACCAGATACCTAGTCCCCTTTCATCCTTCCCTCCTCTTTCCCCCATTCCCCTTCTAGTTTCAAATAATATGTATGTCTGTCAGTGCTCCAACTTGATATCTGATAATTTCAGATGGATACGTTTTATTCAGGACGTTGCAGCTGGCAATGGATAGATTCTCTTCTTCCTTTCAGGGGGATTTCTTCTCACCATCCAAACCAAATAGACATGTTTCCTCAGGTGCTACAACACATGTTAGAAGCAGATGCCATTGAACCCCATATCAATGTGTTATGATTACCTTAGACCTCAAGGACGCTTACCATTATATTCCAATAGCATACAAATACAGTAAGGTGCTAACATTTTGTTGGGGTCACCCTGCACCAAGAGTGTTTACAAACTGCCTAGGTCCTATGATGGGAAATTTATGCAGAATCTTTGGCCAGATGCTAGGAGTCCATAACAAAAGGCTTTATCCCTCCTAATCCTTATGGGGTGTCAGGTAAACTTACAGAAATACTGAGTCTGTCCAGGGTTGTGTCTTTAGGGTGTCTTTTAGACACACTCATGCAAAAAGCCTTTTTACCTCAAGAAAAAGTGGAAACTTATTGGGAGGTATTCCTGAACTTTTCTTATCTGACTCTGACCTCAACAAGAGAATTTCTCAGTATTCTAGGCTTTATGGCTTCTATAATATAATCCCAGTGACACCACTTGCCAGGCTACACAAGAAAGATTCAGTGGTTCCTAAAAGGCATGTGGAACCAGCATCCTCACTCTCTAGAATTTAAAATCCCAGTACTAGGGTTTATAAAGCTAGAACTGCAGTGTTGGAGAGATCAGATGACTTTCAATCCATGGCTCACTTTCCCTGTTACTGCTCCAAAGCAGTTGGCTTTGACAGACTTCTCAGATTTTGCTTCAGGTGTAGTTTCTTCAGGAGTAAAGGTCTGTGGGACAATTCGGACAGATATGCACATAAATATCAAGGAAATGCTGGCTGTGATCCAAGCTGTAGAAGCCTTACATCATCGTTGGCAATGCGACCCTCTTGTAATTACCAGACAATGCCACAGTGATGTGGTACTTAAACAAGGGAATACCAAGTTATACCAACTATGCCACTTGGCAGTTAGTTCTTCAATATTCCCTTAGGTGTTCGGGCCTATTACATACCGTCAGAGCAAAAGACAGTACCAGACAAACTCAGCTGATACTGGATGGACCATCACGAGTAGAAACTCAGTCAAGAGGTATTCTAGGAACTGATCCAGATGTGGGGAATACCTCAAGTAGATGTGTTCAACTCTTTTCAAAACAAATAACTAGACAAATTCTTTTCCAGGAACCTTAGCAATCAAGCTTGGAGAACAAATGCTGTCCCATTTCTACAGAAAATGTAATTATTTAATATATATTTTATATATAAATAAAAGAAAGTTTTTTTTTTTAATTTTTATTGTTGAAAATAAGACTTGGTGCCTTTAAGAAATCTGGTATTTCTATATTACCAACTGTTTCCAGTTGTGAAACACTATTTTTATCTTCAATTAAGTTATTTTATTGTAAAAATGTGCTGCTTATGTTTATTTGTGTAAACTAAATAAAACTAAAATGTTCTAACGGGAAGCACTTCAGGGCATGAAATATGTCGAATGAAGTGGTGCTTTGGTACACACTGACAACTTACCTGCTATTATTTACTGTCAGACTTATTTTATTCTAAAGGGCTTTCTGACGTTTTTTTTTTTTTGTGCTGCTTATGCATTACAGTATTCCGAATCAGAGAATAAAGGATTAGTTCAGACAAAATCACTTTAGCTAACAGATCTTTGAGACTCTGTCTTCTGATATGTGACAGGACTAAAGACACCTTGTTGAAGTTTCCAGTAGTTTATTCAGTTAACCAGGTAGATGGATTAGTGTTCTTGTTCTAATACATTGCATTCAGCAGGTCAGTTATGGCATTTACAGACAATGGTGGGAGGGCCCTTGGGACCTGACTAGAGGAAAATTTGGGAGATGGAAAAACAAGGAGCCACTTGTAAAGTCCGTTATTTGAATATTCCTGAAAGATCCATGAGGGTTTACCATCTCAGAAGCCTGTGGAACATCATTCTTAGTTAAAAGGATTTATTTTAATTTTTACTTTTAACTACTAAGTGACAAAACATGACAACAAAAATGGATTTATTTTAATTTTTATTTTTAACTTCTAAGTGACAAAACATGACAACATACTATGAGCTACAACTATAGAACTATATTTAACAAAACACTTTCACCTCAGCTTCATCTAATAAAGTGGTTTACACTTTGATCATTAAAATGCCTGCTATTATGAGGCTATCACCAGACTTTTAGTCTGTTTCGTAACACGTAAAATGAGAGGCTGTGTCTGTATCAGTGGGGCTCATATTTCTTGCAGCCAATTATGAATGCTTTATTACAGAACTTTTGCCAGTCTTTCACATGTAATATGAGAGGTTGTGCTCACTTTTACAGGGCTAATCATCTCCTGACATATAATATGAAAGACTAATAATCTCTTGTATGACAAAAAAAAGTTTACAGTGCCTGCGTATAAGAAGCTGATATGCCTGATTAATGTGACTAGTCCCCATTCTTCTTCCTCTTGATGAAAACAAACCCTTTTAATATGCAGGGAAGGTAGTCACTTAAAGCTACATTAGGTAATTTCCCATTTTTTAACAGTATATGCCTCCGGAGAAATAGCATACAATGGAAAACAAGTCAAAGTGCTCATTTTTACAGAGCTTATGGATGTGCACAAGTAGGAAAAAGGTAAAAAGTAGGCAAAGTTTGAGACCTCAGAACCTTACTCACATTTGAAGCGTGGGTACTTACCCTGATGCTATTGGACTGACTTTTGTGGTTCCTAAAAAGAAAAAAATTAAAACTTACCAGACAGCTCTTGCTGATTATGTGGAAACAGTCTTCACATCAGGCAGTAGTGGGTGACTCTATAGTGGCCAGTAGTTGTTTCTCTGACCACTCGCTTACCTCTCCTGCTTTTTTTGGTGTAGTCGTCTTGGCCACCATAAACCAGAGGTCAGTCACATTCTCTCTGGCTGTCCCACTGTCCAGTTTGGATATGGAAAAAACATGTTTATTGGGTCATAGATTTTCAACAGGGGATGGAAAGAGATGTCTTGATGTGGCAGATCTTCATTCTCTAGGTTGATCATTAAAAATATCTGTAAAGACAAAACAAAAAGGTTAACCTTTCTTCATTTGATAACATATTAGCAATAAGAAAAGATTATTTTTCTTCCTTATCCATAAAATTGTTAGTCAGTCAGTCATGGTACACATTATTTAGTACCTGAGCGTCATGTCAATAAAAAAATTCTTGGGGATAATGAGCCAGAGGACTCTGACAAAGGCATAGATAAGGTTTCTCCTCTTACTGATTTTCAAGCCCAAAACTCTGCTGAGGGAGAATTGACCTCCAAACCTCTACTTGAGGAATTCTTTTCTTCTCGCTGTATTTTCAGGATGAATGAGAAATTTCTGTGGCAACAGATGCATGTTCTCTTGGAACGTATATGCTACAACGTGTTATGCCTCATTCTGTTTTTTTTCCTCCTATAGTGCCAGCCAAGGTGGAAATGGATATTGCCACCTGAAACAACTCTTATTCAAACACTTCTATTCCCAATGGAGCAAATAGGCTGTCTCTTAAACTAATAAACTTTTCTCTTTAATCCCTAGCTCAGTCCCTGAGCCTGTGCCAGCAGGTAACAGCTGACAAGGATCATACAACCCTCCACTGCAGACTCTGAGGGAAGCATGTTGAATTAATTCAGTAAGAGAATTGATTCTTCTTCTTCGTACACTTTGGCATGTAAAATTCTTGAGTATATTTCTCAATAGCATAAGTTTCTGCCGTATAGAGAGTTTGAGAAATCTTCCTACTACTTTTCTGCCCCGAAAGGAATGCTTACCAACATTTTCTTATTTCTTATATGTCTAAAGTACCTAAACATGCTTTCAATAATATGCAGATACCATATCTTGGAACTCAGCCTCTGTTTCATTTTTAAGGATGTACTCCTGCATACATAAATAAATCTTGTCTGATGAAGTAAAGTCTGCAATTTCTAATTCAGTTTTGGAGAAGGACTTTTTGTTGGGAGGGGTATCTACTTCCCAGGCCTCCTTACATGTTTTTGACAAAAGGGAATATAATTTAATGAGTTTCTAAGTTGTCTTACACCCCCCCAAAAAATCCATCTGCTTTCTCATCTCAAAAACAGAATAAACAGTATGTAATCATACAAGGAACCAACATAGATGACAGGAGGGATGCAAGCATAAACAAGGATCTTTTCCTAAATAGCGACAGTTTACATTTCCTGAATAACTATACCATCATTATATTCCCCTTCCCATCCTGACCCAATCTCTCAAAATCAATCCCATCAGTAGGCTCTGTACTTTCCTTCTGTCAACAGTTTGTGATCAACTCTAGAGTATTTCTTTTTTAAGAGGATTACAGTTGACACTGCATGCAACAGCTTCCTTTCTGGGGAAGTTTCCTTAACTCCTTCCATATCAAATGGAAAATTTCCTTAGGTACTTCAGCTCACTCTAAGAATCATAGAACCAGTGCCTTTAATCCAAAGGGACAGAAACTTATATTCCAGAGTGTTTCTGGTATCAAATAAATAGTCTTTTTTTGCAGGCCAGTTCTAGATTGTAACATCCTAAATTGGTTTTGGAAGTTCTTATTTTCTAGATGTGAACCTTTCAGAGTTTGCCTTTGATTTCCTTTGGAAACCTTATGGTAACATTGCATCTTAATGGTGCATTATGTAATTGCATCTTAATGATGCATTACATTACAACCAGTGGCTTCAGGAATTTTTCTCTTCTTTGCCTTTAACATGGGGCTCTCGTCTCCCCAAGGGTGTTTTCCCTTGTACCAATCATATATCCTTACAAGATCGTATCATCATCACCATCGTCATCAAACCCCTTTTTCACATTTCCTATATGTGATTGGGGTATCTTTTCAACTGTCACAATCTCTCTGTATTCAATGCCTCTTCTACCTTCTTTGACACTTGTGCCTGACTGGCAAAAGTTTTCTCTCACGCACAATCCAGCCACCCTTTTCCTAGGTGCCCTTGTTTCATCTTGCCTTCTTGCTGTCTGTCCCAAATCTTTTTAAGCAGATTGTCATCTTTTCTGCATATGTGATTGAACTACCATAATCTGTTGTCTTTGACGTCTTCTGCAGTTGGAGCTACTTTGGCTTCTGCTCTTATGTCTTCATTATTTTATCTGTCCCACAGTGTGCATACTACCACCCATTTCAGGCACTTCATCTTCATCATCTCCACTTCCTGAACTGTTTTACCTTTACTGCCCAGATTTTTGTAGCATACAGTAGTACCAGCCATGCCACTGTTTTTACATCTTACTTCTAAACGTCTTTTGCATTCTTCTATGATACATTATCCCTGACACTCTGTGTCAGTTGGCTGCTGGCTCTCTGATTCTAGCTTTGACCTCCTCATTCAGACTTCCCTTATAGACAACCACCACAAACAGATACTTGAAATGGTTAAACTGTTCTACCATTTTCCCTTCTATCTCAATTCCCAGCTTCTTCTGATTTCCCTCCATTTTCTGCCATTACAATTGTATTATCTATATACTTGGTTTCATCTTATCTTCCTTCAGTTTTGCATTACAGTTCCCTATCCTTTGCTGAAGGTCTTGCTCAGAGTCTGCCTGAAATGTCACATTGTCTGCAAACAGCAACTTTGTCGCTTTGTTGATCTATCCTGTCTGACCAGTTTGCTAATATATTCCATCACCAGAATGAACAGCAGTGAACTCAGAGGTGAACCTTGATGCACACCAACTCGCACTGGGAACCCCACTATGAGACCGAACACTGTTTGTATTTGAGTCATTGAGTCCTTGTATAGAGCTTGCACTAATTCTATCAATGTTTCTGGGACTTTGGGACTTCAAACCACTGCATGACTGCCCAGCTTTCTTGGGACCTTGTCATGATGGTTGGCATAATGGTTAAGAAGCTTACCTCATAGACAAAAAAAGGTGCAAGGTTTGATTCTCACTAGGTGAAACTAGCTAGGCTTAAAATGTTCCACAAGGGCAGTTAACCTAGTATGTATTTATGTTAAGGCTTTACTAGAAAAGCTCACTAAGACTCTGCCATAGATTGTTGCGAATAAAAGGTTAGTTTTTTTTCCTTGTCTTTTCTGTTGCTTTATTGTTGTGTTCTCATTTGTGTATTGTGGTGTATTTTGCTTTCAATCGCATATTTAAACTAGGAAATGGACTACAGCTGTGTCTCTTATGAGTCACAAAGGAATTAGAATAAGTCAGTTAAGGTTAATTACCTATGAACGGGGGGTGGAGCTGGGAACTAAACAATCTGTTCAAGGGGTAAAAATAAAACTTTTCAAGGCTTTACTGGAAAAGCTTACTCAGACTCAGCCATTGTTTGCTGTGAGGGGAAAGGTTAGTTTGTTTTTGCTTTCTTGTCTTTTGTATTATTGTTTTTTTCTATTTTGCATATTGTGATGTATTTTCTCTAAATATATTTTACTTGTATTCTGCTTTTAATTGCAAATTTAAACTGGAAAAGAGACCACAGCTGTGTATGTTGTGAGTCACACAGAAATTACAACAGGTCAATTAATGTTAATTACCTGTGAATTGAGTATGGAGCTAGCAACTAAACCTTCTATTTAAGGGATAAAATAAAACATTTCAAGGCTTTGCTGGAAAAAAAACTCTGCTGTAGATTGCTGTGAGGGAAACGTTGGTTTGTTTTTGCTTTCTTGTATTTTGTATTGCTTCAGTGTTGTTTTGAATATTATGGTATATTTTCTTTACATTGTGTTTTACTTACAACTTACATTGTGTTTTACTTACAACTGACTCTCCACAATTGAGTATGACTCTCCACAATTGAGTATGAACTGACAGGGTTTCCATCAACTAATAACATCCCCCACCTGCCTCCATAAAAACTCATCATTCAGCTCCACCATTGACTGGATTCTTACTAACTCCCCCTACCACTATCATAGCCCCACTGTCCTACGGACTCCTTAAGTGATTATCTCCCCGTCTCTATTCTAAGACATTCCTCCCAACCACCCAAACTCCACCTTTGCAGAGACTGTCATAAACTCTCTAACTTTAATACCCCCCTATTCAACTCAATACTGTCTAGTTTTGACTGGTCCATCCTTAAACAAATCCCTCTTGATGACGCAGTCAGTAAATTTAATAGAATCTTCCTGAATACCCTCAACTCCCTGGCCCTCTCCAGGAAAATTAGAATTAAATCAAATTATGCTCCCTGGCTCTCTAAGGATGCTAGATCCCTTATGCAAAAAAGAGAGGAAGGCCTGGGTTAAAACAAAAGAACTTCTCCTACTACAAAATTACAACTACAGAATCTTAAGAAACAAATTAATAAAGACAAAAAAACACAACTATAATTTTTTTCAACTCAATAACAAATCCAACATTCATAAGTTCTGGTATACTCTTAACAAAATTCTTTTTCCAGGTCGCCCTTCCACCCCCTCCCCTTACCCAAACAAATCTCCTCAGGAAACCGCTACCCTCCTCAGTAAACACTTTATTGACACAATCAAAAAAGTCACACCATCCATGTCTAACACAACTACTCCCCCAATCCCTCCCAACCCAGTCAATACAAATCTTTTTTTCTTTCTACGTGTTCTTACCTCCTAGATTAAATCACTTCTTCTGAAGCTTAAACCCTGCTCTCCCTCCACTGATAATCTCCGTCCTACCATCCTCAAACTAGCTGCAGAATCTAGAGCCTGTCCTATATCTATTCTTATTAATAAATCAATTGAAGAAGCTACAGTTCCTATCATATGGAAATCCTACTTCACTATCCCCCATGCATAAAGGAGGAAACTCAACTGACCTATCCAATCACCATCTCATAGCCATCCTATCCCTCCCCCCTCTAAGATACTCAAAAAATACATTCACTCACAGTTTCTCAATTACCTCCTCCAGCATAACCTTCTCACTTCCACTTAGCATGGTTTCCAGCCTAGCCATAGCACAACTACTGCCCTCTTATCTTTCACTCATACTATTGCTGAGGCCCGAGATAACAATCAACTCATATCCTGTCTCTTCCTTGACCTTTCCAAAGCTTTTGACATGGTCTCCCACTCCATACTGCTATCTAAACTTGCTAACTTCAACCTATCTGCTACCTTCCTTGCCCAGTTCTCTAGCTACCTCTCTTTTAGTCAGCAATCTGTCAGATGGCTCTCATCCTACTCTCCCTTTATTCCAGTCCCAACTGGAGTGCCACAAGGCTCCATCTTGAGTCCCTTGCTGTTTAACATCTTCATTAATGACCTTTATACATTGTGTAAACAATCCTCCCTCATCCAATATGTAGACAACTCCACTCTCATCTCCATCTCCAGCAATATCTCTGAATTCCATACTCTAACCCAACACACTTTTCTATCCACTGAAAAGTGGTTGCCTGGCAATTTTCTCATCCTAAATCCTAAAAAGACCAAACTCTTACTCTTTCTCCATCACTTTCTTTCTTACCATAAATCCACCTGTGTTATTACATCCTCCAACAGCGAGTCTATATCACAGCATTGAACTTACAAAAGTTTGATCTTTGTAATATCGAACCCTAAGGTCCGAAACCCAACAACACCGAAAACACAGAACAATGTTTTTTTTCCCAGAGAAAAATATCACTGGTCCGTGACCAAAAAAAAAAAAATTAACCTTAAACTTAACCCCCCCACTTAAATATACCAACTCCGAGATCGCACCACAGTGGAGGAAATAGCAAAGCCCCGAAAATGGCTCACTGATTATTTTCCCTGGGAAAAAAAGTCGATGGGCCGTGGCTTCGCTATTTTCAACTTTTGGATGTTTGGGGTTCGATATTACAATGTTCAAACTTGTTTTAGTTCAACGTTATAATATAGACTCTCCAACAGCACAATCCTAACTCCTAAAACCACATACAGACCTCCATTATCATTGATGATGGACTTAAATTCAACCTGCACATACTCCAATGTATAAAAAAAAAACACACCAGAAACTAGGTTTACTATATCGCAACAACAAATTTCTAACTTCTAATGCAAGACTATCTGTAGCACAGGCACTCCTCCTCCCCTCCCTTCTATATGCTGCCCCAGTTCTAACCAATATTCAGGCCACAACCTTGAACAAACTTCAACAAACATACCATAAAACAGCTAGATTCATTATGAACTCACCATACAACTCACACCACTGCCTTGCCCTAAACTCTCTCTAATGGCTTGAACTTCCCCAACAACTGTTTCTATCGTAATTTCAAATAATTCACTCTATTCTATAGAAACCATCTTCCTGTCCACCTCCCTCATCCCTGGTCTGCACCTATACCTCACCTCGGATGCTCCACACATCAGACCAACAACTCCTAAATAATTACCAACTCAAGAAAAATGTGGGTAAACGTCTATACAAATGCTCTGTAGCCCAAGCTTGAAACAAACTTCCCTTAGCCATATGTTACGTTACCCACCCGTCACACTTTAAAAAAGAACTTAAACTTCATCTACTTAATAGTAGGACCTGCCCCTGCCAACATCCAACCTAATCCCCCTCTACCCCTGTATATGTATCTACAATAAGCTCTTCCCTTTCAACCAGTTATCTTCTAGGTGGCTACCTACTAAACCCACTCAACTAAACTGAAGATTTAATACAATATGTAGATCTATATTTATCTTTGTAAAATTGCTACTTGTATATTGGTATGTGCTTGCTTTCCACTTTGTATTCTATTTTATGACCCTTTGAATTTCAAGATTCTTTATTGCCTTTGAATGTAAATTTCTTTTTTACTAAAACGGGCCACAAATCCAACTGGACCAAACTGGTTAACAAATGTCAGTAAATAAAAATAAATAAAAATACTTGCATTCTGCTTTTAATTTCATATTTAAATTAGAAACAAGACTGCAGCTGTGTCTGTTTTGAGTCACACAGAAATTAGAACAGGTAAATGAAGGTTAATTACCTGTGAACTGAGGGTGGATTGGGTCTATATTATAACATCAAAGTTCTCAAACATTGAATGTTATAATATCGAACCCGTAATGTCAAACGCTGAAAACAGCGAAGGTGCAGGACACCGAATTGGGCTGTTGCTGCGGCTTTGCTGTTTTCAGCATTCAATATGTTGGAACGTTACGGGTCGGGTTCAGGTAAGCGTGCGATTGCATGTAGGTTAGGGTTAGGGGGCGGGTTAGGTGAGTTAGGGTTAGGGCACTGGTCAAGTAAGTGTGCGATAGTATGTAGGTTAGGGTTAGGGGCGGGTTAGGTGAGTTAGGGTTAGGGAATCTGAATCGGTTTCTCGGAATTTTTCCCTGGGAAAAAATGTGCTATTCTGACTGTTCGATGTTTTCAGATTTCGCTGTTTAGGGTTTGATATTATAACATTCGATGTTTGAAAACTTCGATGTTATAATATAGACCCGGGTGGATCTGGGATCTAAACTTTCTATTTAACATGTAAAATATAACATTTCAAGACTGTTGCTGGAAAAGCTGACTCAGACTCTGCCATACATTAATGTGAGGGAAATGCTAGTTTGTTTCTGCTTTCTTGACTTTTGTATTGCTTCATTTTCTTCTTCTCTTTTGTATAGTGTGGTGTATTTTTTACACTGTATTTTACTTGTATTCTTCTTTTAATTGCGTATTTAAGATAGGAAAGATACCACAGCTGTCTCACACTGAAATTATTGCAGGTCAATTAAAGGGAGAGTGTCAAGATTACTGCTGGTTTCATTGTTTTGGTTAAGCTAGTAGGTCATGTAATCCTATTGTTTACATCCAAGCAGCCTTTAGTCTGAGGGCTCAGATTTCAGTACCATGGGGGGGGGGACAAATTTACACTTCAGGAAATGCAGTTTTGTCTGTGTGCTTTTTTTATTCACAGCCCCATGCTGATAAGAAGTGTTATGGCTTCCCTGTGAAGTTTCATTTTCATAGGTAGGTACTAGGCTATTGGCCCGAGGGCCTATATAAGCCTAGCCAAAAAGGTACCCTGGCTTTCGCCACCCAAGAAAATTATTTTCCTGTGCCCCTGTCGAGCAGAGCCAATGAGGAGATCCCCAGGGTGAATTTCCTATTTCCCATCCAATCATCAAGATTTTTCTTGAAGAGTGCTAATGAGGAGCTTTGTTTGCTATAGATAGGTAGTTTGTTCCAGAGTATGGGAAGTCTCTGGGACAGGAATCTATCCCTCCAGCATGTTCTGTTTATTGTGGTGACAAGGTTTAGGTGCCTAGAGCATGTAGCTCAGTGGGATTGGGATTTCTTTAAGTGGAGCATGTCCAACACCTCTGGGTTTGACATAGCTTTGTATGGTAGGCAGAGCGGAGTAAAGCTGGAGTTTTTTGAGACGGCCTGTATAGGGCATCTGTTTGAGGCCAGTGATCCTCTTTGTGAGGTATTTCTGCGGCCTTTCCAGTTGTAGATGTCTTGTGAGGTACATACCAAAAAGGGGCATTGTACTCTATAATGGGTCTAATGAGTGATGAGTAGAGGGGAACAATGACCTCTTTTTTCCTGGATGAGAAACCTTTTGTGATGAGGTCTGCCACACAGAAGGATTTCCTGACTACTGTGCCGATGTGATTATCAAATGAGAGACTACTGTCCACCTATGTCCCAAGGTCTCTCATCACACTTTTGGTGATAGGTAGACTACCACCTATGTGGTAGCTCATGGGTACAGAGTTTTTACCAAAGGGGATGACAATTCACTTTTTGGCATTGTGCTTGAGGCCATGGCTTTCATACCAGGCATCTGTCTCAGTGAGGCCCTTTTGTAGGCTGTCCACATCGCCAGGAGTTTTGATTATGGTTCCAAGTTTGCAGTCATCTGCAAACGTCATTAGCCAAAGACCTTCTGTGTTAGCCTGTACTTCAGAAAAGTAGATACCAAACTGGTGAGGACCAAGGACTGAACCCTGTAGTACTCCACTTGTTAGTGGTCTAAAGTTGGATTTGGAGTCTGCTACTTTCACAGTGTGGGTTCTGTCAGTGAGCCAGTTGGCAACCCATCTTGTGACATAGGGATTTATATCTAGATTAGTAAGTTTATATATAATTCCAGAGTGGGGGATGGTGTCAAAAGCCTTGACGAGATCTAGATAGGCTGTGTGAACCACCTTGCCTATGTGCATGGCTTTGGTGACTGCTTCAAAGAAGTCTATCAGGTTTAGGAGACATGATCTGCCTTTTACAAACCTGAACTGAGTGGGGTCCAGAGTTTGGAGATTACCAATGTCTTTGTTTATAAGTTCCATGATGATACATTCCATGACCTTGCAGACCAGGCTCATTAGGCAAATGAGGCGGTAGTTCCCAGGGTCTGTGGTGGCTCCCCCTTTGTGGAGTAGGATAACAGTCACTGTGCACCATTCAGTGGGCACAAAGCCTGAGGTGAGGCTGTGATTGAACATGGTGCTTAGGTGGGCTACCAGTTCATTCTGTAGTTCATGTAGAACGCAGCCTGGGATGTTGTCAGGTCCCATGGATGCTGTGTTCTTGGCTTTGGAGAATGTGGTTTTTACCTGTGCAGCCATGATTACAGGAACTTTGCATTCTTCCGGTATAGAGATGGGCCCTTTAGGGAGTGAGAGGGGTGTTAAAGTTAGCACTGAACCTATTTGCCAGGATGTTGGCAATATCAGTTGGTTCTGTATATTTAGTGCCATTGTGCTGTAACTCAGAGCAGATCTGAGTGTTGCCATTGAGATTCTTGACATAGCTATAGAATGCTTTGTGGTTGTCTTTAGAATAAGTGGTGAATTTGTTTTTGTAACTAGCTTTGGAGGATTTTATGAGGAATCTCAGCTTCTTACTGAGGCTGACCAGCAACATTTTTTTTCTTCTCTTGTAGAGTTTGTTTATGGCAGGGGACCACCAGATTGGCTTCCTTTTTTGGAGGATAGCATCTTGGTTCTGTTAGGGATAGCATGATCCATGCACTCGTGCAAGTGCTTATAAAGTGCATTTCTGTAGGATTCAGCAGTCGTACCTCTATTGTCTGTCTGCTTGGGTGTCATGAAGTTTGCCACTTCTGTCTTAAGAAGCATGAAGTTGGCTTTAGCGAATTTTTTTACGGTGGTTTCCCTAATGGGGGGTGGGGTGGGGTGGGGGAGGGATGTGGAAGTCTAGGGTGAGTAGCTTGTGGTTGGATCTGACCAATGAGGAATTGAACTCTGGTGTGGAACACCGGTCGCTCATGTTGGTAATGACCAGGTCTAAGATATTGCTGCCCCTGGTGTGGTTTGTATAAGTTGATCCAAGGCATTGGAATTTATGAATTCCAGAAAATGTTGAGCAAAAGAGTTGGTACATGAGCAGTTTTCCCAGTTAATGGTGGGGTAGCTGAAATCACCCATTATTAGGGTGTTGGGTTGTACCCTAATATTTTCCAGTGTATCAAGAAATGAGGAGTTGGAATCCTGGGGCCTGGTGGGGGATCTGTAGCAAGTTACAATTTGTATTGCAGTCTTGCCCAGAGTTTGTTGCATTTGGATAACCTCGGATGCATTATGCTGAGCAGCTAGCATGGAGGTGTGGATATCCTTAATGAATATGGACACGTCTCTACCTTTAGTGTTTCAGTCCAGGTTAGGTGGCCGAAAGGAGTGGTATGAATTATAGCCTGGTAATGCAGGGGTGCTCTCTGGAGCCTTGAACCAGGTCTCTGTCACTACACAGATGTCGATGTTCTCCATTTTAAGGAGTGCCTCGAGTGAATGCATTTTGAGGTTTAGATGTCTAGCATTGAGTGTCGTTACCCTCAGATTTTGCTTGCTTGTACCTGTTACAGTGGTGAATTTGTCATTTGAACCTTGCCTAAAAAAGGCACTATAGGGGTGGCAAGAGCTTTAGCCAGTATCCAGAATCCCAAGGGCAACAGGTGCAGGCTATCTCTAGCAAAGCATCATGGTCTGTCGATCATGTAATCCCAGGCAGACAGATACTGAATGCCCTTAGAATGACACCAGAAGCTTAGCCAATTGTTGAAGACAATCATTTTGTCCTTGTACTGTGGTATCATTCTGGGTGATTGCAGGATGCTACTCAGGGCTAGGGTCATACCTGCCTGGGCTACAAGATCAGAGTGCTCCTCCATGTCTCTTTTCATGTAGTCCAAGGAGGTATGTCTCAGGTCATTCACACCAACATGGACAATGACAGGGTCATATTTGTACTTGTTGTGGAGTGACCTGAGTGTGTGCATTATGTGGCAGATCCTGGCATCTGACAGGCAGCTGACAGTAACTTTCTCCTTGTTTAGCCTGGTGAGTGGAACATCAGTGTGCCTGACTATAGAGTCACCTATGACTAGAGTGTTGGGTACGTTATGCCTTATGGGCTGTGGCTGAGTGACACTCTGAGTTTGTGGACTATGTGTCATTTGGGTTGTGTTGGGGGGTTGAGGTTGCTTGCGTTTCTGATTTGGAGGTCTGTGTTGCTTGAGCAGATATTTATTGAGAGCCTCCATGAATGTAGTTGTGTGTTTTGTTTTGCTTTATGTGTGCTTTAGTGGTGTAGGTTTTGAGGGAATATGTGATAAGTGTGGTGTGGTGCAAGTGTTTACCTTCTCCTCTTTACTGTATAGTCCAGTCTTGGGGCAAGAGAGCTTTGCTTCCAGTTTGGCTATATAAGTGCATCTCTCACAGGTTGTAGTGTTGGTTGGTAGGAGGAGAGGGTTGTCTGTGTACATGAGGCAATTGCTGCATTGCCCCAAGATGCCCAGATTCATCAGGTAGACAGGAGAAACACTGACTAAGCTGACCCTTAGACATGCCAGGATAGGTGCTTATTTATTAAGTACTAAAAACTTTTTTCCTCTAGACAAGTGAGGAAAGTTGAGTGCCATAGTAATTTGTAGCTTATTTAGTGCTTACGATGAGTTCTGAACAAGTGCTGAGCTCAAAGAAACAGATTTGAGTGCTAAAACTAAAAAAACTGGCTAGTTCTTATGGAAAATTTTAAGAGCAGACTTTATGGCACCGTGAATAGTTTAACCCTAGCTAAGCGGCGATGCATAAAGTGTATTTTTTTTAACATAACAGTAGCAAATGAGCAAAATTATTTAAACAAATTAACCAATTAACCAATAAAAAACTAAAAACAGAGCCCCGTTCCAGCAGTCTTCGATCAGACAAGTTCTAACTGCACACTCCTGCAACTAGGATGCAGGGGAACCTTTTCAAAAAAAGGTGGTCTGGATTAGTGCTCAAGTTATACAAACAAAGCTAGATTTAGCAGGTCTGAATTTAGTCTATGCTACAGCAAACAAGGCATATGAATTACATAAAGAAACAGTTCAAATAAGCAGGCACAATATGCCTTTAACCAGAAACTCCCAGCTCAGAAGGGCAGAATCTACCCTCTCCTCCCACAAGAGTGCAGACCACACCTTCTTAATGTAAAATAACTGGCCCGAAGCCCAAGTGCTTAAACCAGAACTAATACACTTTTAGAATAGCAGACACTAAGCCTTTAATCAGCAACTCCCAACTTAGAAGGATGTAAGCTACCTGTCCTGCCACAACAGTGCAGACCACAAACCTTCTTAATGTAAAGCAACTGGTCTGAAGCCCAAGTCCTTCAACCAAAAGCTCAGAATAACAGTTACAATTTAATCAGGCTACTAACAAGCAGTAGTAAATGCAGCAGAATAAATGCAATAGAGTAGGAAGAAACCCAAATACAGTAAAAACAGATGAATAAAGTGTAATTTTTTATATATAGCAATAGAAAATGAGCAAATTGATTTAAACGAATTACCCAATTAACCAGTAAAAAAGCTCAAAACTGAGCCGTGTTCCAGCAGTCTTCAATCAGACAAGTTCTAACTGCACACTCCTGCCATTAGGGTGCAGGGGAATCTTCTCCAAAAAAGATGGCCTGGATTAGTGCTCACGTTATACAAACAAAGCTAGAGTCAGCATGCCTGAATCTAGTCTATGCTACAGCAACCAAGGCACACTAATTTCAGAAAGAACAAGTTCAAATAAGCAGGCACAATAATCCTTTAACCAGCAATTCCCAGCTCAGAAGGGCAGAATCTAGCCTGTCCTCCCACTCTGTAGCTAGACAGGCATTGGGTTACTTCGGGTTACTGCTGATGGAAATTTAGAAGTACTGGATACAGATGATTTGCAGTGGTGTCTTCATTTCTGTAACTTCTCATTGAGGCACTTATTATCTGGAGAAACACAGCAGCAGCTTTACTTGAAATTGTTGGGCTGGATAAGAATAAACTTGTATTAAAGCACTTTGGAAACTAAACATTTTATATGGCCTTGGATCTGGAATTTGCATTTAAAATCCACAGCTGTATATTTTGAGCATTTTAGAGTTTCAAAGGGAAGATCACACCATTCTGGTCTGATCCACTTGTACAAGTGTATTAAGACATGGTTATTTGGGTTGATGTGGAAAACATGGTGGACACTCTGTGTCAGACAGTGTTGGTAGCTCTAGCTACTTCGTTGAAGGAACTGTTATCTGAGTCACCCATTAGCAGTCTGGGATAGCAAAATAATAGGCACCACTCAGTGTGATCGGAAGTTGCAGAACGATTACTTATCAGTCACCCTATTTTCTGTTTATGCATATACACTGAAAAGCTATCCCCTTTACCTTACCTTCATAAAGAACGTGGAAGTAGCATTTGCAAGGTGGTGGAGGAAGAAATTTAGTAGATACAGAAAACCAGAAATGGGTGAACAAGTCAGCATACTGTCAGGGAGGCAAGTCATCAGTCATTGACATCAGTGATCCATGTTTTGGAGCAGACCAGCTGTACAAACGGAAAGATCTATCAAGGGAATAGGTTAATCTGTGGTGGAAACCAAGGACATATGAGACAGTAACATATGGAGGGGTGATGTGGAAGGATGTGCTGTCTCTGCGTGACACACACACCAGTTGATATGACTGCACACTGTACTGTCCATCTGTCTATTAGGGGAACATACAAAATAAAAAACAGTAGGACAACCACAACAAAAACTCCACTTTAATGAAGGATAAAAACATGTGCAAAAGGATAAGCAATTTTGTGTATTGCTACGCTTATTTGGATCCTAATAATCATAAAAAATCAAGCTTAATTATATTTTAAAACAACCTATCATGAAACAGCTAACACAAATTGTTAAATACAGCCTTTCCTCTATTTCTGTGCTCTTGTGTTTCTAAGCCTACACCCATTTAAGACAGGCTTAATGCTAACATTAGCACTGATGCCTGGAACCTCAAGATTCACCTTCATTCCACTTGTTCTAAATAATTGTTAGTATCACCTCCCCTTATGCTTGTGTAGACACGCTGCAATACCCTGAAGCTAAAGCTATGTTCTGGTAGTTCTACAACATGTCTACCAAAGGCATTCTTAACGTTTTTAGTTCTTATTTCATACAGATGTCTACTAGCTCTGTCTCTCAGACACTGTATTGTCTTGCCCACGTAGAAGCAAGTGCAGAGGTTGCATGTAGCCAAATACACTATATTCATAGTATGGCAATTGGCATAAAATCTAGGTTTAAATTCAAATGTCATACTAGGATGAATGAACTCTTGCTGCTTAGCTATGATATCACAGATCTTACAGTTCCTACATGGTTGGCTACCTAATCTATCACTTTCTTGTAATTTCAGTTGTTTATCATTGCATAATAATTGCTTGAAATTATTATTATTTCTATAAATAAAGGTGGGTGTATTTCCAGTGACCTCAGCTGTCTGTCTATCCATGGTTAAAAAATGCCGATGCTTCTTAATAGTAGTCTGTATCATGCTAATGTTACTAGTATACTTAGTAACGAAGGAAACCTTCTTCCTTTTAGGACTGTTAGTGGGATCCTTCTTTATAATCTGCCCTATAGCTCTCGGGCAAGGATCTGGTCTGTTGGCTATCGCTTCTTCTCGTGCTTCATCTACCATTCTTTTATTGTAACCCCTATCTAAAAATAGTCCCACAAGTATATTTGCTTCCCTCTCCGAGTTTTCTTTCTTGTTACATATTCTTGTAATTCTCATAAACTGACTTTTCACTATATTGGGGAAAATATGCCTGGAGTGCATACCGCCATTATATAGCAGTCCATTTCGTATGTCTTACGATATAAAGAAGAGAAAATACTTCTAGCAAGTTCTCTTATGAGGGATATATCCAGAAAATCTATAGCCTCATAACAGTGTGTAATGGTGAACCTGAGGAAATCTGTGGTGGATTCTAGGTATGTAACAAATTCTAGTAGAGAGTCCTCTCCCCCATCCCACAAGATAAAGACATCATCTAGAAACCGTCTGTATAACCTGATGTTATTACAGAGCACGTTATTATAGAGGTGTTGGCGTTCCCAAGAATGCATCACTAAATTTGCATACAAATTTGCACATGGGGTGCCCATAGCAACATCCCATTTCTGTAAATATAGCTGTTTCTCAAACATAAAAACATTGTTTCCTAAAATCAACTCTAAAAACATACAAATCATGTTGATAGTGTCATTGGCAAAAACATATTTGTTTGTTAAAATCTCTGTTATAGCATCAACACCATAAACATGGAGTATAGATGTAAGTAAATTTTTAACATCTAAAGTCAGCATCAAACATGAAGCAACATCATGTTCATTCATATAATCAGTTAAATCCTTTAAAAAGTGAGTGGTGTCCTTTAATATTGTGGGAATGATGATGGATGAGGATTACCAGTAGACAGGAGAATCCCTTATTGCAACTAGTGTTTGAAGGCAATATTTCTACACCTTCACAACCTAATTCAAATGAACATGAAGATTTTTTACTATCCCTAAGGAACCTGGAAAATAACTTTTATAAATTGAAATGCTTTACATAGCAGTGTTTACACTTGGAGGCATGCCTACACTTCTGCAACATTTCGAGGGGTATGCGGGTGTTGTGCATGCCCACATGTGGTGAGGCATTT